>NC_092060.1:7057500-7357500 GCF_039877785.1 Chaetodon trifascialis
TAAAGGAATAGTTCATCATTTTGGGAAATACACTAATTCACTGTCTTGTTGAGAATTAGATGAAAGGTTTCTTGTCCATATGGGACATATAAGCTATCGAGCAGTGCCTGGTTAACTTAACTTAGCATAAAAACTGGAACTGAATCTAACCACTTTAATCATTAATCATTAATCAACACATTATTTCTTGATATTGAATTTCTGCTAAGCTAACTGGCTGGCTCGTGGTGCCAGCTCTATATTTACCATATTGACAGAGTTGTACGATCTCAGAAAGTGAATAACTGTATTTCCCAAAGTGTCAGGCTATTCTTTCAAGATCAGTGCCAACGATAGTCTCTCTGAAACAATATGTATTAATCCACAGCTGAAAACAGTCCCCAACAAACATATTATTCCCTCCTGTTCTGAGTCACGTTTGCCAAAAGCTACAGTATCCAGCCGTTTTAGGGAATGAGCCTTTTCAGAAATGGCGCTGTATGTTTGTGAGTCTTTTTAAAGTTTCATGCCTTCAAAAGTAATGAATGTACTTGGAGCCACAGACAGAGTAGGGAAGTCACTCCGTATCGATTAATGGACTAACACACCATCAGTTTGTTTATTCAAGATATTTGTTGATAATAAGAAAAAAAAATAGACCATCAAACACTTAAACAGGGAACAAGAAAACATTTAAATGTATTTATACCTTCAAAACTCAGACAGCATTGAAGCTTTGTTGGGCATTGCATTTCTTCCCTCCCAGCCATCTTTCCTTTCCTCTCTCATCTTCATGCATGTACCTAATCCCTTCTCTATGTCTTGCCCTCACATCTCTCCCGCGCCCCACTCCAGATTGCAGCTTTATTGCCCCTCTCAGCTCTCACCCACTCACTTACACACCCAGCCATCCTCTGGAGCATCATCCAGGGATGTTTTCATCCTCTGCCCAATTCGGTGCAGTGTCCCCTGGGCAGGGATGCCAGAGGTCCTTGAACGCCCACGGATGGATGAGGGTGGCTGTGTATCCTTGCATATTTGCTTATCTGTGTCTGATTTAGCAGATGTTTCATCTCGCTGTCGTTGCTTGATGCTCTGTTTATCAAACCACACCTATCTTGCTCTCCTTTTTTGCTTTCATCCCTCGTTGTTTTCAGTAAGTAACTTTCCTTTCTCTTTAAATTGTAAATGTAACATTTAGAAAAAACAGCCTTACTCCAGGAGTTTGTGTGTGTGCATGTGTGTGTGTTCCTTTTTTTTTTTCCAAAGCATCTCATATCTCTAGCTGTGGGCACAGCACTGGGTATGTGTGTGTCCTTGTTATCAGCCTCAGCCTTGATTTGTGGTTAGTGACATAGACAGGAGTAATTAGCAGAGTTTGTGTTTCAGGACATCAACAAAACAGGCCGTGATACAAACGGAGTTTGATAACCCTAAATGAAGCAGAGGTGGAGATAATACTGCTGACCTTTAAAAAGTAATGAGTATGGGAGAGGTTTACAAGGTGCAACAATCGTCGCACTTATTAGGAAACATTATGTCTGACAGGGCTGCACCACAGCAAGCTGGGAGTGTTTTGTGTGTCAGACCACCACTGCACACATTTACCCCACAGGGATCAATTAAGTCTCATCTTATCTCGGACAGGCCCACAGCGCCATCTGCACAGAGATGGGAGGGCATTTTGGACATGCCCAGTTGTTGCTCATGTTGGAGTAGATTCAATGAACTTCTTAAAAAATACATGAATATGTTCATACAGGGCGGCACGGTGAAGCAGCAGGTAGTGCGCGTGCCTCACAGCAAGAAGGTCGTCGGTTCGATCCCCGGGTCAGGCGGGGCCTTTCTGTGTGAAGTTTGCATGTTCTTCCCGTGCATGCGTGGGTTCTCTCCGGGTACTCCGGCTTCCTCCCACAGACCAAAAACATGCTCATTAGGTTAATTGGTGACTCTAAATTGTCCTTAGGTGTGAGTGTGAGCGTGAATGGTTGTTTGTGTATATGTTCCCCTGCAATCGACTGGCAACTGGTTCAGGTTGTACCCCGGCTTTCGCCCAATGACATCTGGGATAGGCCCCCCCGCAATCCCCAACGGGGTAGTCGGGTATAGACAATGGATGGATGGATGTTCATACAACAGATTGTGAGCTTTAAGTTCTAGTGGGCAGATTGTGCTAGTGAGCTTTTTTTAATACTGTTTGATGCCACAATTTACTTCAAAAGGCTCTTAAAAAAAAAAAAAAACAGCTCAGTGTAAAGCTCCAACATATTTATAGAAATCTTAATCTCAATAAGAACCTGATAAGTCTTATCTTCACTGACTTGGAAATACTGTAGGTTAGGATTTCATCCCTCTGTTTGCTTGTGAGTCAGTGACATATTTGATTGTTGAACAGGGATGTATTGATTAGATGTTAGTGATGATGGCGCCGATATAGACGCGTTACAGCCATGTTTTTCTGTCTGTCTCACACAGGTCTGATGGAACAGATCTGCTTCCATTTTAATCAACACTGTCTACTTGCATGTCAATCATATGAACATAACTGCAACACAATTAATCTCTTCAGACTCGCCTCTTTTCTTCCAGTTTACTTATATAGCCACAGTGACTGTGTGTCGGGTTGTAAGCACTGCCAAAAGATGTTTGAGTACACAGCAGTACTTAACCTGAAGGCAGCCTGTGTGACAGTGATGGAGGACTGAAGCAGCAGCACTGTTGATGTGCTGCTTTCAGCACATGACCAGTGTACTCATAGTGTAAAGAATTGCATTTCCACTAAGCCAGGCTGAAATCATGATTGCTCTGTTGCAATGAGTGTGTTTACATGCATTGAATTAACCATCACCAACCAACTCAGAGAACTCAGGTGATTAGAGAATGTGTTTTCATACACTGTGATAAATGCAAATCCATGTATACATGCAGCAGGTCAGTAACTAGATTTCTTCTTTACCCCAGGCCTTATTTTATTCTCCCTGAGAATAAAAGAGCAGAGAATGGACAGAGCAGAGCTTCTCTCACAGTGAAAATGTGTGTGAATTTCACAAACTGTCACATGCGCAGAACCAGAAACAATTAACTATTTTGGCTGGAGGATAGTTAGTGTTTCAGTTTCAGCGATTTGAAATATGCGGAAGTATCGCTCCGTGTGATTACCTCGCCTCTGCTCGTGTATTCTTGTGAAACGTTGATTAGAAACCTGGCTACCCATATACATGGCCAAGAAATTAGTGTTCTCAAACAGAACATTTACATGCTCTTTAGTAACTTTCTCATGCTGATTTCTTAAATGTCATATAAATGAAAAACCTGGTTTCTGTAATCAGTGGAGGGGATTTGGAAAAGCAGCTACATTTCTCCTGGACAATATTGATTTCTCGACCATGTACACAGATAACCACGGTTTCTTGTTTTTTCAAGCACAGTACACATGTACATGGAAAACACTGCATGCACGACAAAGGAACAGCTGAGCAGTTTGATGAAAGAGATATTTACATGCTGCAATGTGCTCTCACATTGAAAAGAATTCCATATCAAGTCTCACAAAAAGTGGAACTAACACAAAGAAGCCTTTAGATGTCTAAATAAGTCTGTTGTCCACCACTGAACATTTGGCTCTTTGTCAAATTCCGCTCTGTCTGATCAGAAGGATCAGGAAGACCATTTACTTGTGGCCAGAGAGATGGATGCATTTATGCTTGTATCCAGTTACATTGCTTCTTAGACCTACTCCTGAAGGGACTGAAGCTGTCAGATTTCGATTCACTCGTGCACATGTATTGAGTCCATTTTCAGGGGAAAATGCATGAAACCTCCAGGTGTAAATCGGGCCTTAGGTTAAAGTATACCCTGGTTATGCGTTGGTAGAAAGCTCTGACATATTTGCTTTCTAAGTCAGATCCCTCCATACAAAGGCAGGGTTAACAGGAATTACATTCAACCAACATTCAGTGTAACTACTTGCATGTAGAATTGGGCAGTAGTGTAGATTTGCCCAGCCTGTGGAGAGGCCATCGCAAACCTAAGGACTCTTGGATGGACTCTTCCTCACTTTGCTCTGTGTAAACAGCACCAGGTCGATCCACTGCTGCTCCTCTCAGGCAGTGGCAACAGTAAGAGAAACAGAAAATACTGCATGAGAGGAACTACACCCCCTGACGAGACATGACATTGCTGTGAAACTACATTTTTGACAACCTTACCTCAGCACTGTCAGCAGCTGGCATCTGAGGTAGGAAAATCACTGCCGGGGAAAATCCTCTTATCTGGACTGTGCTCAGGCCAGGAGTGAGGCAGCGGCTGGGATTTGGACCAGGACTGCAGCCAGAGGAGGAGCTGGACTCTCACACAGATGATTGGGCTTATGTTGGACACACAAAGCAGCCAGCACAGGATGGAAGAGGATACACCCAGTGGCCTCCAACAGCCTAGAGGATTTAAAGACAGGAAAGTGGATGGGCTCCAACTTCATGGCATCCTCTAGCAGCTCTTGATCCGCTGGGCCCTCTTCCACGGATGACACTTGATCAATGTCCCCCCTGTGTGGAGGTGCTGCAGTGGGAGCTGGAGGCAGCAGGAGGGTGACAGAAAGGGTTCCTGATGGCAGAGGCAGCAAAAAGCAGCTCTCTTGTCAGGATGAGTCCTTGCTGGCATGCACCAAGAGTGGAAATACACTTGCTGTCCTTTCTGTAAAGGAGTGCTGTTTGATGTCAGTAATTCAATTTTTACTTAAAGAAGCATTAAGTAATCTATGACTTTAATAAACCTCTATCAGCCACCAGGGAAGGCAGAGGCACTGACAAGAGTCTGGCACACATTCCTCTGGTCAGTAATTGACACAAATTCTAATGTCATATTTTTATAATAGAGAGCAGGAAGCTGGGTAATTAAAGTATAGTCATTAAAGCGGAAACATCAAGCAAGGAGGTCAGATCAACATGCAAAATGCAATTCTAAAAACCACTGTGTCAGCTGCTCTTTTCCACATTGGCATTTTGCCTTGAGAACAATTTAAACAAAGTAATGATTCTGATATGGCAAAAACATATTGTGGTGCTTTCTCTTCTCCTGACATGGACCAACTGTGTTTTTACTAGCTGGTCTCATATGTAGATGGCACACTGTGTTTGGAGAGCAGCTTGTCACTAACTTGATTGGTCAAAGTCAGTGTTGGATGAACAAGCATGTCTGTAGGAACAGAGAAGAAATTATAATCTCTAGATAAAAGGGGAACCATAGGTTTACTACAGGCACACAAGCACCAAGTCAAGGATGTAGTTAAAATGCATTTATTAGTTAGGGAATATCAAAATAATAAAAAAAAATTGCAAAAGGAAAGTGGCAACCGGTTTGGAGCAACACTGGGGGCTCTATTATCATCCCCACCCTGCGCAGTAGTATTTTCGTCCAGTGCAGGCAGGCGCACGGCGCACTTGGTATTTTGGTAAACCGAGGCGCACAGAGGTACACCAGGATGGGCGTTGCGGAGCAGTAGGGGGAGGTGTGGGCATAATCAGCCAGCGGATTTGGATTTTCGGTCCATTTTGGTCCACGCCGGTGGCGTAAAAGTGCACTGAAAGCTCGCCACCCCAGACCTGGTCAACTCTGTGCTCCAGCACGGATTTTGGATTTTCGTAAACCGGCGGAGTCGTGCGCCTCACAGGCAGGTGTCCACAGTGTCTGGCATTTCACTGCGATTAATAATTAGCAACAGCCACGATTCAATGCAACTATTTGAGCACATAAAGTCAGACCTATATTTTGATCAGTATCTCATCTGACGACATCGCAAGAGCATTCAGCAGGCGTAACAGGGATGAGAACAAAATCAATTAACGTCGCTGTGCCAACCAGAAACAGCCGTGGCATCCTACAGAGCATATATACTGCATCTATCTCAGAGCACTCGAGAGACAGAGAGAGACAGACACATGGAAAAAACGTAAGTGATGATCGTTGTCCGCTATTACCCACGTCCTTTCATTCCAAATACAAATGTTATCATTGTAATGCTTAACGTTATCTACAAAGATGGAGTACATCATTGCTTTGAGGAGGAGGAGGAGGAGGCCGAGGATTTACCATCTAAAGACCTGTGACGTCAGTCTCCTCCTGGGAGAAGTTTGGGCGTCGGACAGTTTCTTGCGCGGGCTCAGTCATCCTCTAAACTTGCCATGCGCCTTGCCAGCCACGTTTTTAAAGGTGAGACGAGGAGCTGGTGCGATTGGTGAAGATTTGACTCGGCTGTGTCAAACCCACTCCATGCCTTCTCCCCTCCCTTCTGACTTGCGTTGCTGGGTGGGACTGAGATGAGAAGGGGGAGTAGTTGGGCAGTGCACGAAAATACCAAAGTCGCCGCCACATCGACAAAGTAAACCTGACTTTGGGCCACGCCTCTGCCACGCCGCCAGTGGAATCCAAAATAGAGCCCTGGGTCTTCCTCAGGGTGTGGCAGCCAGAGTGGAATGCTGTGATTCCTTATTGACAACTAGTGGTCAGGAAGCTAAGCTACACACACAGTAAACATAGCAAGAGTAAACTATGTGGAAAAGAAGCTAATAGTGACAGTAATAGTTATAACCATAACAATAAGAAAATAAATAAATAAAAAAATAGCCTCAATACATCACCAATAATGAAAGGACCATGCCAATTTACAAAAAAGGGCCTGAAATGTATTTCCTCATTAAATCCCGAATATGCCAAAGCATTAAATGTAAAAATCCAATAAGTCTGTCTCTGAAGTCATTTATTAAGACAATCACCACCTCTGATAGCCTGCTCACCAAACTCAATACCTTCCACTTTCAAAAGGCTGTCGTTGTTAGAACAATTATGGAAACGACCTTCCATGTGGTTATCTACATTGTTTATTTTCTGCACTCTATCTCTCTGGTGCCTCTTAGTACGCCACATGGAGCATTCACATGGAAAGGTGAGGTAGTACCCAACATATGTGGATTACAACAATAACATGTTTATTTTTTTATATCTCTCTAAGATCTACATATTCCTTCTGTTGTATAATGTTGGAGCAGTGACTAACATGCAATTGAAAGTCCCAGTAGGCCTCTTGAGCCAGTGGTTTCTTCTTCTTCTTTGAATAACTGACTGCTCTAAGGCCATCAAAATGATCACTATTCTCATGGAAAGGTTACATCCAGTGTTCCAGGCATCATCTGTAGTGCCCCAAATATATGAAGGTAGCTTATGAATATATCTAAAATAATAGTCTATAAACTGTGAAGCTGGTTCTGTGAGGGTTTCATTTGCTGCCACAATTTTTCAGTTTGTTGTGAACTTTACATAACATATAAAAAGTGGCAAGTCTTGGATGGTCATATGATAGGAAGCCGTGTTCTTAGGTGTTAAACCAACCACAGTTTTTCGCTGTATTCAAAAGAGTGCTGAGTTTCTCCTTCATATGAGGGGGAGGATTTTTACAAAGTTCAGTATTGTACTGGATGTTTTGTAGTTGGTGTAGTTGGCTTCTTGAATGTATTTATCATAGCGACACACAGCCCCACCTTTATTGGCTCTTTTTATGATCATGTCTTTATTACACTGAAGCTCAGTCAAGGCTGTGAGTTTGGAGCAGTGAGATGATGATTATGTGGAGATGGGAGCGGTTTAGGAAATTATTTTTGAATATCATAATCAGGCTTCCAAATAAAGGCCACAAGGCTGGGGTTGTTGCTCAAAGGACAAATATGAGACCAGGGTTTAAAAATCATCTCAGAAGTGGAGGATGGGGGCTGGGGAGTATTGTCCTCTGTCAGTTGCCTCTGGGAACTAAGGTGCATTTTCCCAGAGAATCTCAATAAGTCGATCTTCTCGCGCAATAAACCCTTTGACAGCACCTTGAGCTGGTGTGTGAGATCCACAAGGGAGAGGTTTATCACTGTGTTTTTTGCATCCAGCTCCTTGATCACATGAACCTTTCTCCTGTGGATGACCCCTTGCACTCTTCCTTCAAAAACATTATCTTGTAGGCTGAGACAATGGGGGAGTAGGCTGGTGAAGTTTGTCCTCACTGCAAATCCCATTGAAGGACACCCTTCTTTTCCATGCTTGGGGTTGAAGGTGTCCAGGTTACTTATCCCAAAGCTTTACCTGGTCACAGCTGTAGTCTTCTTAATCCTTCTTGGACGCACATACTTTTAAATAGTGCTTGCTTAAATGGCTCATCAACACTAAAGCTGGGAGTTGCTCCTTCAGAGTGACTCTCTCAGTCTCAGCAGCAGGACATGGTCAATGAAAGACTTAAGTACAGATCCCCATTACCTTCTTAAAAGCTGCATTGTCACTGCTGAAGGAGGACTTTTTAGTAATACCTAAACCCCTCAGAACAAAGTAGCAGAACTTTGCTTCGAGCCCAAGGGAGGTCTATTTAGCCTGGTGCAGGGAAAAAGTGCTTTTGATTTCCAACAACGTTATGCTTTATTTTATCTGTTATATATATATATACACACACACGCACACACACACACACACACACACACACACACACACACACACACATATACATACATACATACATACATACATACATACATACATACATACATACATATATTAGCTATGTTGTAATTACTGGAATTACATTACATTACATTACTATACAGTATACATGCTATGGGTTACATTATTACTATCTGTCAACTTGATACCTTTCTCCACCCATGGTGTGCTCAGACTGTTTGGTGCTGCTGCCCAGTACGCATGCCATGGTAGCAGCATGAGCACCAGTGCTCAGTTTGCAGTGGGTGGTGCACGCAGTGGTTTTGGGGAAAAGTGCAATACACATGTTTAAGGGGACTGCAAGCATCGTGTACTGGTGGGTGATCTTTGACCAACTGTGGGAGGCCAGTTTGGACCAAGAGTGCCAGGGGTTTTGTTCAAGTCCAGGCCTCTGTGAGAAGGACAGCATTGTTTGTCTGTGCCTTTCAAAACTGTTGCAGATCACTGTTACAAAACAAAATTTGTTTTATGATAAGACACTGATTATGGGTATGGTTAAGGTTTGGTTAGGTTTAGGGAAAGATTTGGGTTAAAATAAGTAGTTTGTTAAGGTAAGGGATGATTTGTTGTAATGGTGACAGTAATAATAGAATGGCAAGGTTAGTAAATGATCACAGCTATGCTAGAATCTCAATGTTGGCTCTTTAAAGTGAGAATTGAACAGCGGTCACCTGTGTTAAAGTCTGTTGCTGTCCTGGGTCTGTCATCCACCCTGACATCCTCCCTACACAGACTTTGTCGCTCTACAGCAACATCACCTAACTTCCCCCTTTGGTCCTGTCATAATTACTACAACCACTATAGGGTTTGTCACCTGAGCATTATGATACGTCATTTTGGGGAGCAATTTCTCAGAGTGGAAGAGCTCACACATTTGAATGGGAAACACATCCTAAGAAACTGTAGCATTGGGAGTTATTGACAGAGCTTGGAGGAATCAGTGACAGAATCAGAACAGCTTCTTTCAAAGAACACCGCCTGGAAAAATGCAACATAAAAGCCTCCTAAATGAAAAATGTATGTCTGTGGAATTAACTGAATGTCATTTACATCTATCAATATACAGTAGAACCAATACCTACAATAGAACAGCAAATAAATGTTAAATAAGTCAACCAAATACACACAATGTAGCTTAATGAAGGCAACAACTAAAATATGTTGGTGAACGGTCTAGTTGCACCTGTTTTCTAGTTTACTGACTCTTGCCTTCCTATTCCTCTGTCTCCCCATGTAACCCATCCCTGCCTCTCTCCCCTCCTCTCTGTCTCCTTCGTCAGGCTGGCTTGCAGTAGCCTCAGCCCTCTTTCGCTCTCTGTTAAGCGCATCAGGCGCTTAAACCCCTGATGTTGGAAATGCATTTGTAGGCAACAATTATGTAAAGTAAGTTAAGCCCCAGCCAATTGTGCTTTGCTCCTCTATCCCCTTATTTGCTGCAAGTTTCCACGGAAAAATAACCCCGAAATGCACACTTTAGGCGCACTCACACACACACACACACACACACACACACACACACACACACACACACACACACACACACACACACACACACACACACACACACACAAGCATTAAAAAAATGTTTACATAGTGGAAGTCAGTGCAAAAAAAAGATGGAGAATGAGACAGCAAAAGAGATGATATGTAGGTTTGAAGGGAGTCAGAGAGGAGGGAGGAAAGTGTAGGGTAAAGAAAAAGAAACTGAAAGAAAGTGATAGAGACAGAGATGGGAAAGTTATTGAAGCCCCAAGAAGAAGCACATCACAACAACACATCGTGACCTCAACTTTTCTTTTGTCTACAACTTGCCTCTTAAGCACAAAGACCAAATTCGGTGCATCCGTGGTCTTGGAAACTTTCACTTCGACATACAACAGAGACAGAAACCCCTACAAAGGCCTTATCTGCCTGAGACACGACTAGACGAGCCAGCCGTGGCCCGTGTAACAGAATTATTACTAGGCCACTTGCCTCTTGTCTGTCATTGGTTTGCTGAGGGTAGGGAAGAAGAAATCCTCCAAAAATCCTTCACTTGTCATTCTGCAGAAGACACAGAGGATAAGAGACAAGCAGGAGGGAAGAGTGCACTGGGAGAAGGGCACATTGAAGTGGCAAACACCCCTGTGGATAAAATCTGCACTGATAAAAAGTAGCTGTCCATTTGCATCAGATGTGCTTTATTCAACACTTTTCTTCATTAGACAGAAAATGGAACTCATTTATGACTGAAATGAAAGAATCAGGCATCTGATCTTCAAAGAAATTGAAATGAACGCTGTTATTACCCACTAAATTACCACTTACAATGAAAAATTGAATTTATTGAACTAAAAAATGAAGTGACAGTGGAGGAGCAGATGCTTTCTTTGTGATTTGAGGTGTTAGATTATGTGGAATTCTTTCTTGCTTTGCTGCTGTATGTTGTCCACTTTTAATCTTAGTTGTCACTTACTTGATGAAGTTGAAGAGAATTGGGCTGTTTTAATGTGAAAGTGTGTCTACAATGAATCAGAAAATGTTGTCCTCAGACATGAAAGTGTAGGTACATAAAATATGGGCAATGTAGAAGCATATAATGTGAAGTATAATTGCATAGTGTGACACTGAGCATCAATTGTGTATTCTATGAGTAAAGACAATAGTAAATTCTGGTGGTCAGAGTGAAGGTTATTATCAGATAACTGAGCTGGTCTTATCATTAGTCATCCGTCATTAAGCTGCTCACTTAAAACCTACACCATAAGGTGATATCTGGGAGACTAATTGTTTCACTTGAAACTACACTTTTCAGGCTTGTTGGAAATGCAAAGCACTGTTATGTCAAGCCTGTTTGTTTTACATTTACAGATAGAATCATTCGGATTTTCATGAAATCAAGCCCCATTTGTACTATGCATGTACTATGAATACAACATGTTTGTATTCAGTCTCATTGCTTTCATTCTCACGGTTTACGCTTATTACACTGTGTCTCACACACAGGATGGCCTTTATTACAAAGCAGTCACAGAAAATGCAATACATGTGTTACTGTGGTTAGTACTGAATGATTTTTCGTCACGCCTACAAATAAAGACAAATGTGGCTCTCCTGGTATATTTCAGATGAAGTAGCTGCATAAAGAATGTGTGCTGCAGCATTAAACCACACTTACTGTTAACGTGGTAACACCAAATCAGCCAGGACAGAAGTCTAATTCATCTGCTTGTAACAATAACCAGGACAGATGCCTATTCTGCCACAGCAGTTTGGTTTTCTTTTCAATGCTTAATTTCTTCCCAAGAAATGTCAAATAACTGGTGTCCTGAAAGTATATTTTTATTGAGAAATATTTATATTTTGATATGTTGGTTTTAAATGAATAAATAAAATGAAATAAAATGTTTTCCTTTTTTTTTTAAAACGACTAAATCTGAGACATTCGCCTATCTGGCCTTCGCAACTTCACATTTATCCAGTGAAATGCACAGATAGATAATTAACAACCACACTAGTTTTAATACTGGCCTGACGTGACAGTTGTTAGCACTGCTTTGCCTCCACAGTGTACCTCTCATTTTAAAATCTGACCCTGTGTGTTCATCTGACACCATGACCTGCTCTCACTCCAAACTTTAGAAGCCGCCAGGAGGTGCCTTATGCTAACTGAAATATGAATATCTGTGTGTACAAACACAGCCCAGCATCTAAAATAGAGGGCAAATGCATTATCAACATGGCTTTGCTTTTCTTGCCTTCTTAGTTTTAATTACCAGCCAAGACTCATTTGCGAGATAGAGCACATTCTTCTGCTCAAGAAGTACTTTCCAGCTCTCAGGCACACAGCAACACATCACACACACACACACACACACACACACACACACACACACACACGTTAGGAGGTGTATGTGTTTGTAAGTGTGTGGTTGTGTGTGTGCACGTAAAGACGCTCATTTCGATCTCGGCAGGAAATCTTTGAATGGACTTCGGTATCCCTCTTTGGAACCCAGTTTTTCACAGCAGGACACACACTCACACACACACACACACACACACACACACTCACACACACACACACACACACACACACACACACACACACACACACACACACACACACACACACACACACACACACAGTCTAAAGCAGAGACACTGACAGAGAAGGGAAAGCAGAGATTTCAAAGTTCTAGTACTTTGAAGGAAAGCAGCGTCTTTCAGCCTGGGAAGTTGATGTCAATACCATAATATGATGCACGCAAATGTTTCTGTCACTTCCTCACCTTCTCTGGCAGCAGCTGTTTTGGGAAATTGGCCACATCACTAATGTCTTTTACGTCTGCACACGTCTTTCTATTCAGCTGTCAGTCAGTCAGGCTATACACATCTGTGACACACAAAGTCTGCTACCACGCATCTTTACATCCAGTATGCTGTCTTCAATTCTCTGAAAACATAATACATTACTTTGTTTGCAATAAATAATGTAGAAAGATGTCGTTAACTTTTGCACTGATAGCCACCATACTGCATCAGAAGAGGAGAAAAAACATCACAGGCTGCTGGAGGGCTAGTTTGATTTACAGGAAAAGTCCAATGCAGAAACACTACAGCACCATCAGGCACTCTAACCCAAGAGGAAAGCTGAGGCACCACAATAATAACAGTTTTTTACCAAATGAGACTCAAGCATGGGGATATGTGTCTGTCCAGAACTAATATTTAAAGCTACAGTATTTCTGTAGTGGCAAAGGAAAATAGAAGTGAAATGTGTTAATCGTAGTGAAGGAACCGCAGAGAATTTACTCAAATCTGCACTTCTGTCAGTTCTATGACCTGCATTAGCATCTTTTGGCTGATTGTTCTGGTTTTACAGCCTGCAAGTTTATGTTTTGACTTACTCTAACTTCTTTCATCAACCTCATTTTCATCCTCAACAGGCAGCTAATTTCAATGAAAAGGCTTCAAAAACCCGCTGTGCAGTCTGCATTTGCAGTTTTTGTCATAGCAGATGAAGACAAAGCCATTCCACACGCATTTTCTCATGTTTTTTTAGGTTTTTGAAAGACTGCAAAAAAAATGCCCACATCCAAACTTTTGAGTTACTGAGCATCGCTCCTCTTAGATCCGCATGCAGACTGCATCAACATGTCGACAAATACAAAGCTTGACAGGAGCGCAGGTGCCTAGGTACAGATACTAAGCTACGATTGGACAGTTGATATTTGGAGGAGGGGTTTAGCAAAGGGTCAATCGTACAGTTGTCACGGTTAGAACAGGAGCTGCAGTGAAGTTATTTTTTCCGCAGAGTTGACATATTTCAATGCAAAGGAATAGGACAGTGGAGTATAAAGATGCTGTCAGTATGAGGGCTTTCATAGAAAACAAGGCGTGGTTGTTTTGATGCATGTCAGATGCTAACAGTCTGTATCTCAATTATTAAAATTATCTTTGTGGGTCTCAAAAGATAATTTTCCCTCTTCTTCTGTTGCCCAAGTTTGGATATACTGGCTGCAAACTGACAAGATGTCAGCAAGCTGTAAAGTGTCAGAATCTCTCTGCAGAAACTTGCCACGAACACATGCGGTGCACTTCTGCCGTGACGAGTTGGCATTCAGTCAAAATAAAGAGAGCTTGGTAAACAGATTTTATGACTTATGAGTCATTTTTTTTTAAGTGTGTAAACCAGTATCCCTTTTTCCACTGCATATATTCAGCAGTCTATCTACTAAAGAATATTTGGGAGATGTTAAGTTAAAATCCAGAGACACAAAACCAACATTCTGCTCCATTGACGTTCAGGGTTATTTGAATCAGTGTTTCAGCGGGGGAAAAGGTTTAGTGGTGTTATTATTGTTATCATTATGAGTGCTATGGGTTATGTGAGCGCGCTGGCAAATCCTGATTGTTCCCCATTATACTTATGGAATTTGTGCTGAATCTCTAATTTTACCTTAAGGCTCCTCACTTTTTTCTCCATTTGAGTCATCGGTGTAGCTTCAGGTTTCTCACTCCCTCTCTCTATTTGTGTATTTGTATTTCTGCCAGGCTTTCTGCCTTATGTGGGTGTCTTTCAAGGCAACTTCCACAGTCTGACAGTCGATGACCAACTTGGCTTTATTAAGCTAAACAACAACCACCAACAGCCAACTTATAGGAATCCCCCTGACTGACTTGACTTTATGTCAATGTATTTACAACTTGTTGTGTTGCACATAAGCTGCCAACACAATCAATGTAATGCAGATTTGACAGGCAATGATATGGAATTATTGATCCTCGTGAAATTTGGTGTCACAACAGCAAAAATCAATTATTTGGTAGGTAAACTGATAAAGAATGACACACAACTATAACACAAGCAGCAATAAAAGAAAGATATAATCAGGAGTGCATATAACTTTTTTAATTTACTTCAGTGCTCAATGCACACTTGTGTGTGTGTGGTCTCAATAAACAGTCTTCCTCGCTGTCCTCATGGCTGTATCCCTCACTGTCTTCACTTTCAGCTTCCTGCATGGTAGATGATGAAGATGCACCTCCCAGTCCCTGGTCGAGCTTCAGATCAGCTGTCTCCATCCACAGGTCAACAGCTGGTTTCAGATCAGATGTCTCTGTGGTCGTCTTTGACAGGTGAACGTGCATCAGGGCTGAGAGACGAGGAAGTGACAGATGAGATCTGCGCTTGGTTTTTATTATGTTGACGTGAGAATCTCCTCTTGCATGCTGCACTGCTCAAAGGGCACAGAAGAGACGATTGAACAACCCTGTTGATGTTGGATTGCTTGTTGGACCGAATCATACACAGAGGACACTGCCAAGCATTTTCCTGCTTGTTTTTATTGCATCTTTTCTCTCACATTGGAGTCTCTGTCAAGTTGTAAGGTGTTTTATGTGATGTCCTCCGATCCATCAGAGAGCAACCCCTAAAATTCAACTGACTGCAAATTTGCTCTTAACTCTCCACTGAGTTTGTGCAAAGTGCTGCATTATCCGTGCACCTCTGACATTCACTCCTAGCCGCCTCAACAAAGTAAAATCCTTAGCATAGGAAGACAGGGCGTCTTTGCAAGTTTGCAAATGGATGTTTCAACTTGACTAGCATGTTTGTTAGCATTAGCTTGTGCCACAGTTGTTTGCTCCTTAGTCTTTTCTGCGCAAAATATCCCCATTTCATCTGCTGTCACCAACCTCGGTGTGAGACTGGACCCTCACCTAACCTTTGAGAACCACATCAAACATCTGTGTAAATCCTGCTTCTTCCACTTAAGGAACATTGC
Source organism: Chaetodon trifascialis (assembly GCF_039877785.1). Lineage (NCBI taxonomy): Eukaryota > Metazoa > Chordata > Actinopteri > Chaetodontiformes > Chaetodontidae > Chaetodon > Chaetodon trifascialis. The sequence goes on from NC_092060.1 coordinate 7,073,271, forward strand.
CAGACTCCACCCCTCCCTCACCATATCTGATGCTGAGAAGCTCATCCACGCCTTCATCTCCTCCAGGCTGGACCACTGCAATGCCCTCCTCATTAGGACCCCGAGCAAAAGTCTCCACAAGTTACAGCTAATTCAGAACACTGCAGCCAGGATCCTACTCAGTCAGGAAATACGAACACATCACCCCATGTTAGAATCCTGCCTTCCCGTCTCTCCTTTTGTGTCTCCTGCCCTTTTTCCCTGTGTGTGTCTGTCTGTTCACCTGTGTTCTCGCGGCTGGGCATCCCCTTACCTGCAGCCAGTTCCGCCTCCAGCACTCACCTGGAGCACTCTTCCTCATTGTTTGGAGTATTTAAGGAGCATGCAGTCTTCTCCTGGTCGCCGGATTATTCTCTCATCCTCCCATCACGGTGTTTGGTCTCCTGGTTTGTAAGTACTACGTCTCTTGTTATCTTCTCTTCTCAGAGAAAGTGTTTTTGTTCGCGGTTTTGTCCAGCCACTTACGGTGCGCTGTCTTTCTTTTGTTTCAGTGTCTTCCTGCCGCTTCCACGCGTGCCTCGTTCGTCATACCCGCTTCGTCGGAGCTCCCTGTGTTTCATCCACTCTGTTTTCGAGTGCGCTTTTTGTTTGTTTGCTCTCCACTCGTTGAGTGCAATTTTTGTTCTCGTTTTGTTAATAAATTACTTTTGTTTTCACACGAGTCCTGTCTCCGGGTCTGCATCTCTGGGTCCGACTATTTGGTGGCTACACAGCCTAACACCCCAGTATTCCACACATTTCACTGGCTTCCCATCACTGCCAGAATAAATTACAAAATCGCTCTCATCACCCATCAGTGCATTTATGGAAACACCCCACCATACCTTAAAGAACTCCTCACCAAGCAAACCCCAACCCGGAATACACGCTCTGCACATCAAGACCTCCTCCACACTCCCAGAACCAAGCTCCAGAACATGGGAGATCAGGCCTTCTGCTCTGCTGCACCACGGCTGTGGAACTCCCTGCCCAGTCGCCTCAGGACCCCACAGACCGTGGATGCTTTTAAAAAACACCTAAAGACCTTTCTCTTTAAAGAGGCTTTTAATGTACTTTAAGTACTCTTTTTAATTTTTTTAAATGTTTTTACTGTAGTGTGCTGTAGCACTTTGAGATTTCTTGCAAGTGCGTTATAAATAAAATGTGTTATTATCATTATTATTATCATTGTTTGCAACATTCTGCCCACTTTTCCAACATGTAAAGTGACCTCGAGTGGTAAGGGAAAGACGGATCACCCCAGCTATGCTCTTATGTTAATGAAGGAAGCATTGTAATGAATAAATATTAACAACACTGGATATTACAACAGTAAGAAGTAATGGTGTTTCTGCTGCAGAGGCCAAGAGGATTACTGGAGAAAAACTGCTTTGCAAGTTAAAAGGTTTGAGGTAAAGAATGCTGCATTAAGGTTTCCAGTATCTGACTGGTAACTTTGTGTGAATAAATTAGCCTATTGGGAGCTAATTTTATTTTGTGTGAGTACTGTGTCTTTCAAAGCTTGCCGCTGGCTCTCATTAGGGCAAAGTTGTCATCCAGTTCATTTATACATTCGTCATCTCAACAAGTTTCTAAAACGATTTCACATTTACAAAGACGCCACATATTCTGTGGAGAGTTATGTAAACAGTAACTGTGTGAATACAATGAAAGAAAGTGCAGTTACTGTAAAACCCAACACCACTGTCAATTCTTTATTTATAGCTAATGTGTGGTCAACTTGGTAAAGATCTTCAGTTCTATGGCCAGAGTGGGAATACTTAACACAATGTGCAGTGTGTCTCATTTGATGACATGTCACTTAATGATAATGATTATCATTTAAATTTTTCAGACCCAAAATACAAAATACTTCACATCAGAGTAAATGGTGAAATGTATAGATTAAGCAAAAGACATTGAATTGGACCACACTGAAATAAAATGAGGTAAAAGGAAATTCCAATGAAAGTATGTGTGGTGACAATGGGCCTCCTCCATAAGATCTAAAGCTATATATAAGCTCATACAGAGCAATTTACTGTGACTACAGAGTTTTGGTCAAATCAAGATACTGTGTGAATGATGACTGTCATATATGAGAGCTTATTGGCTAGAAGTTGGGGTGTGATTATAGGTTACCATGGTGATCTATCTCAGTTCAAGGGAAGCCTGCTTTGTGTTCCTGAAAACTTTATGTTAAGCAGCTAGAAAACCCAGCAGTCCTCCAGTTCAGAATGCCCTGCTGACAATTGCTGACCTTTTTCATTTTCAAGTTGAAGCTGCACTATATATATATATATATATATATATATATACAGAGAGAGAGAGAGAGAGAGAGAGAGAGAGAAAATTGCACTAGTTTTGCAATTTTCTATATATATGTTGCATGAATTACTATATCAAGGTTTTCTATCTATATATTATATAGATAGATATATGAAAGGAAAATTATCACCACCATTCCTCTCAGGCCACCTGCAAATTCCATTTCAACTGATGGACATAGCTGAGCAGGTAAAGTGACAGATATTCTCGCCATGAGTTGGTGGAGACCAAAATAGAGCATTAAGTGTGAATAAGAGTTAATGGACTTTGGAAACATGACCCAAAATGAATGATCGTATTGCTCCACATTTGCTAGATGTTTAAAAAAGCAACTGTTTGCTGAGCTAAAAACGTGATAATATGTTAATGCTCTGTTTACAGCCAGTTCTGCAGTCCCCTGCCAAAGTATAATTTATGCTGCTTTGAGTTTAAGTTAAATTAAAGGGTCTTTAGAAAGGTCCCTTTGCCAAAATCTAGTTTTAAGACTGCGATCATTTCCATTTATTAGTGCTTAAGTTCTAAATTTTCCTATTTGAATTACCTCACAACAAACTTTCACACAAAATGCACAAAGAGGTAAAGGGACAAGGTAAATAGAGACCCTGCCACTTGTGTTTCCCCAGGACCCTCAAAGAGGTTAAGACAACCATTACTGGCATGTGGTGTTATATTGATGGGATAATAAGCAGGGACAGGAAAACATGTATATGAACCAAGAGATATGGCTGAGGGGGGAAATTACGGAGCAGTTAAATCAAACTTCAATTTAGCATTTGCATTAGCATTAACATCCAAACTGAAGTGCACCAACTTATATGAGGCTGACAAGAATAATAATGAACTTGCAACTTTTGGCTGAAGTACCCTTTCATATTTTTTTCCACAACATGAAACACACAGTAAAAAACCTGCATATTGCAATAACCATCAAGTGTGTTTGTGTGTGTGTTGAAGCATTTCTCATAAAACACATTAAATGTTTTATAGGCTTTCGGCTTCTCCCTCACACTCATTCACTCTTCTTCTGGCTGACTTGTGTCTTCCTTCCGAAGAACTAGAGCATTTCTAATTGACATGCCGCATGCATGGTCAACTCTATGGCACTGGTGAAACGCCCTCCTGTCATCGTTTCCACCCAGAGAGGCCTCCAACCCAAACAGCAGCCCAGATATTACACGGGTCAGCGATGGAGAGCAAGGGCAACACTTACACTTCTGTCAAAGAGAGCTTCTTATTGCAGAAGAAACAAGCAGGCAGGCAAGCATGAAAGCTTCTAGATGCAAACACACACAGAAACGTTCACTTAGTGAACAACAGATGGTTATGACATTACACTGTTGGAGAGCTATTCTGAAACACTGAGTCCAGTTTACATTTCAGCCATGGGGGCTGCTGTTGCTCATATTGCCATCACATTTCCTATTGTGTTTAATACAAACATGTTAGCCCCATCACCTCCTGTATGCCACAAACAGCTACTAGACATCTAGAATTTAAAACAGTTGTGACTTGTTTAGAAATCATGTTTAGAGTTTGTGACAAAAATTCCTAAATTACTTTACTTACTTTAAACAGCAATCACTCATTTTAAAGTGTTGATGGATGCTGTTGGCCTGCAGTGCAACACAAAAAAAGGAATGGGGATCCACAGGAATAAGTGGGAATAAGACTAAAACTGTGGACAGTGGCGTAACTGTGCTAGCTCAGGAAAAATTAAAAGGAAATCCTAAAAAAAAATCTATTTTCAAACGGCATGCAATACACTTAAGGATGACATTTTTCATTTTGGCCACTTGAATCTGTGATCTCACTCTTTTGGCCACTACCCAAAGCTCATGACCATAGGTGAAGATTGGATTGATCCCTCTTCACCACAAGGGTCTGGTGCAATGCCCGATTACTGCTGCTCACACTCGATTTTACCGTCACTTGTGAACAAGATCCATAGAATTTAATTCCTTCACTTGGGCCAACTCCCATCACGGAGGGAGCAATCTAAATATTTACAGCAAGGAAACCATGCCAACAGAACCACATCATCTGCAAAGAGCAGAAAAGCAATTCTGAGGATCCCAAACCAGACTGTCTCCTCCTCCTCGCTGTGCCCTGAGAGCCTGTCCACCATTCCACAGGTGTCCCTGTGATCACTTCAGCTGAAATACCACTGGAGTTAAGTCGGTATTAGCCCTTGTTCTTCCTGTCTCATTAAAACAACATGAAAAAGCATCTCCAGCTATTTCAACACATTGAGACATAGAGAAGTCATGCTGAGCTGCTGTGGTGTTTATTTGACCCCCGATCAGTTCAGCCATTGAATGATCTGTGTGGGTGAGAGAATTGTGCTGTATAAGTGAGGGAGCAACGTGAGCGAGAAGCTGTGCACCGCTGGATCAGTTGTCAGTCGAATTTTGTTTAATTTCAGACAATGTGATGCACTGTACAAATAATACAAATGCGCCAGTGTTGCCACAGCCAGTGCAGCAGCTTCCTCACTGTAAATACAAATCTGTCTTTTGTATTAATTGTGTGAACATCCGTTCAACCTTATTTGTAAATTATCTGTTCAAGAACTTGAGCAAAATTTTACTGGGGCAATAATCTGTACAATACATCCTGTATATAACAGTCTGCAAACACAATTTATAATTTTCATCTTGATAATTTATCTGTATCTGTACATAACAGTCTGCAAACACAATTTCTAATTTAGAGACACTTATTTCTATCACACTTTTTTTTATTTATACTTGTATATACTTACTGATTGTCTACCTCGTCTATTTTTTCTTACTGATGCTGCTGTAATTTGGAATTTCCCCTTGTGGGACTAATAAAGGTATATTGAATTGAATTGAATTGAACTGAACCTTTGACACATAAGCCAGAAACTCTTTACCTATTTATTAATTGTTTGCATCTGTTTGTAAATGTATTATGCAATAATACAGGTTATGGTGGGGATGTCTTGTAATTCATAGAAATAATGTAGACGCGAATAAGTGTGAATTAATTAACGTATTGCACATCATACTTTCTACCTGACACAGCGTCATAGAAAACGATGTTTAATTAAAATGTTTTTCCTCCTCTCCCTCACTACAATATTATTTACAATAAAGTTTCAAATGGGTCTGATGAATGATGACCATTGTATTATGCTTTGTTTGTTAATCAGACCTACAGTCGTGTAACGTTCGCAACTGGACTTTGTCAGTTTGTCTTGGAAGATGTTTCGCCTCTCATCCGAGCAGGCTTCATCAGTTCATGCGCATCAGACTGGATAGGACAGCTCTAGTCTAATGAAATGGTGTTAGGTTCAAGTATTTATCCTCTGAGTGAGGCCAACCCCCAAAACCAAGGATGGTATCACTCTATTGTGAGGCAAACGATCCCCCATTAAGGCGGGGTAGGGTGCGACCCTTAGGTGTCAGCGACAGTCGTCTGCCTCGTTAGTGTCCCATTCTTGTCATTGGGAGGCTCCTTGAGCCATGTGTGAATGGCTTTGTTGTTTATTTTCAGAGGCTAAATTTTTGAATCTCTTTGGAAGAGATGAAAGGACAGCATTGTATCCTACCTATCTCCCACATACAGTGCTCCTCCTCCAGAACCTCCCACCACTCCAACAAACAGAAAGTCCACCATGATGGCAAAACCAAAACCACATTGTTAAAACTCTATTCAGTGTATACTTTTATGACCATCTCACAAGAACAAAAAGGTGATGGTTTATAGATAGGTGACAAACAAATTTCGATTTACACATCTACATCTTGTTATTGATTGCACTCATTGAGTCAGGTTGTTGTTTTAATGCCACAGCAGTTCTCGGCCTCATGTCGCCTCACAAAACATGATTCCCATGAGTTCCACCAAGTGAGAAATATAGATTTATATTTTTAGAAAAAGAGGGCTCTGGTATGGGATTGGTACTCTGTGTCCTGTGTAGCTGAGGGATCAGTATTGATACCAACAGATAAAAAGTTGGATCGCTGCATCCTTTCACATAACCCTGCAGTTACAAAACCCACTGCAGAACTGCTCCTTTGACTTAATTTCAAAAATGCACTGGTGTCAACCTCCAAATTCAATGTCTTATTATTTTTCGCTCTCACAGGGTGTGCCCTTGCACAGTCAATTTACTTTCAAGTCAGTGAGTTCATCACATTCTTTTTCTTCAAATTACTGAACTTTTTTAGGCTTCTATCGAATCTACAAAAAAAGCACAGGCAGCTACTGAGACTGAAGGCTCCATCATTATTGTGTGAAATGGAGTTTTGTTTGACATTTTCAACTGTGCCTCCTCAAAGTCATTTGAAAGTGAAGCGAGACCAGGTAAGGTGGAAATAAAGAGTTTTCAGCTGACATCAGAAAGTTGGTGTCCCCGCAGTGCCACAATGCGATAAGAAGATGATGAATGACCTGCTCTGCATCTACAGAATGAAAAGATACCAAATGGATTTTACCTTTCAGATTTTCTCATTTTTGCCCACCTAACAGTATTCATTTCAGTGCTGCACGCACTCAAACTAAAGACAGGTTGGATTTTGATCCTCACTAAGTGTGTGCGGTTGGTGTTTATAATGAAAAATGAAGAGTAGCATGCATTGCTGACAGGCTGAGATCCTGACACCATTGTGTGTGTGCAAGAACATGAGCGATGACAAGAAAAAACAGGAGTTGTCTGTGTGTGACATCAGTTATAACGAAGAAGGATGCACAAGACAGCACTGTGGGGGCCCCTTTGACAAGCTCACACTGTGGCAGCAGTAAGGGGACAAAGTAGCACCCTCCACACTACATGGTGTAAAATCTACAAAGTGTTACAATGCTGCCGCGATCCCCGAGGCGCTTGTTCTCTGTGGTGCTGTTATTTCCACGGGGACAATCTGAAAAACAAAGCTTGTCCAAGAAACACAAAGTGCAAGTCGTGAAGCCAAAGAAAAACTAATTGTCGCTGCTTTAAACTTTCACAAGGGTAGTCTTATAAATAATTACACACCCTGTATTTAAGACTCAATCACGAGGTGAAACTGCATTATTTGCAATGGATTTGTCTATTTCGTTGTACATTTGACCTTTTAAACAATTTGTCCGCCACACACATACGTACATAGATACACATCCATATGTTCAAAATCAGAGGGGAAAAGTTGGGTTTGTTAGAAAAAAAAGACATACAAGATTCAAATTCAAAGCTATAAAACTATAGTTTGTGGTTTTTGTTCCCACGATGATGCTTCACTTCAGCCGGTGTCTAGCTAGCTTGATTTAAGTATGAGCCATCTGATTACTCTGTTGATTTGTACATAAGAAAGTGGTTTCCCAGCAAGAGAAGCTCACCTAATCAGGATGATCGCTCAGCAGGTGCAGACACACTACAAGAATCAGTTTGCAGTTTTGTAGATTTAAGCAATGAGAGCCTGGGTTGCCCTTTTGACATCTGTTAGCAGCCCATCTCCCAGCCCTCATCAATGTAATTCTGCAAGAAGACCTCAGGGTGGATAAAGCAAAACAGGTACTCCTGGATATTTTTTTCAGTTTGGCTCTTCTCAGGGAAGAAACCCACTTTAGCGAGTGCATGATACTAAAAGAGACTCTGGCTTGAGTACTTTGTGAAAGGTGATTGTGAGGGCTGTCTCTATTGCAGACAGTTTTGAGCTCATATATCTTTGGTTTTAACATTTACAGTAAAAGGCTCTGTTTCTGCTCACTGTTGTGTTTTCTGATCACTGAAGAAGCACGTCACAACCCCACAAAGCTCACTGAACAGTGGAAAGACTTTTATCTGGGAAATGCCTGCTGCAGCTTTATTAGGGCCAGTCTGAGCCACCAAAGTGTAGGAAGTAGGCCGTAGTCAGGTGTTTACGTAGTTTTCTTCCACCTCTTTGGTGGTTAAAAATATTGAGTCCTTTTTCAGTGAATGGTTACTAATATCCAGTAATAGATATGTGAGAGAGTAGAATAATGTGCTCTGAGCTGCACGCTGTCGTAGTCTTGCTGGTTTGATGTGTAGAGCTGTCCATGGGGCTGATGTAACTGCCATGATGTCGCTGTTTTAGTGACTTTATTTTGCACTAATAACTAAATCAGGTCGCAGACTGTGTGTATGAATCTTAAGGTTTAATCGTGGAGTGAGGGTCATTATGGACTGAACTGAATTTGAGGTGTCATAATGATAGTAAATAAGCATGGTAATCTTTTGACATGAAACTTATATGATGTTGAACTACTCAATATAAATCAGTTGATGACTTAAAAATAAACAATACTTTGATTGTCAGGGCTTGCTCATGAAAACCAAATGTGTGGTGATGCACATATGAATGCAATGATAAAACATGAAGCACACATACAATTCACGTCTTCATCATCTTCCCTTATCTGTCCAGTAGTTCTAATGGCCTTTACATTCTCCCTTTCGATGGAGTGAAAAGAAAAGTCTTCATCATCTAAAATTCTCCACTGTATGCTATTGTTTGCTGCAGCACCAACACACAGTGCCTGAGCTGTAGAATGTCAGAGAACACATTCTGAAGTCTGCATTAGCCTTTTCTAGGTGATGGAGGATCCTTGACAATGCCTCTGTCTCGACTCGGGGCTGAAGGAGATTGAAGAACTCTCCCTTAGTCTGGATTCCAGACGAAAGATGATTAAGCGTACTTCAAGCTGTCAGTCTTAACATTAAAGATGATTAAAGGTCCCTCTGGTTGTCACTGAACAATAAAAGGTGACTGAAACAACAGTTCCTCCTTCGAGACTTCATAGTCTGATGAGCTGAAATGTGTAATCTCTGAATTGATGAGTGGATTTGAGTATCTAAGACTTAGACTCAGCTGGCTTTCTTTGTTGTCTAAACAGTAGGTTTTAAATGGGTGGGTTGGGGTTTTTTAACTAGCTCACAACTTGAAATAAATTATTTTTTTCCTTAGGACATGCTCCGGGGAACAGTGCCTCATAAATGCTTGGAAAGCAGAATTTCTAGTCTTTAAGTAGCCAACTTTTCATATTGTCTCATTACATGGTTGTAAACGTAGAGTGCTTGTGATTATAGTTTGACAGTCTTGGTCATACCCATGGTTTGGTGGTAAGGGATCTGTAGGTGGCTAAAAAAAAGTGCTGACAAGTTCCTACTCTCTCATTTTGGCTCTTTTCTTGTGAAAAAGTGGATGCTTTCACATATTCAGGCCTCATCTTCAAAGGTCACAAGCCAAAAAGGTTGAGAACAGCCAATACAATGCTCTGTATCATGTTGTTTATTCAGTGTCAAGCTGCTCAGCTGTCCACAGAGTATCAAAACCAGCAACTGTCCAAGTAACAAGTGAAATGCTGGATGAGTAATCAACTCCTCAGCTTAGATACAGCTTGCATGCATTCAAGAAAGCAAAACATACAAGATTGAACACAGATCATCCTTTACACTGCATGTAACCTTACATGACTTTATATGTAACAGTACATTATGTTCCACCAACTTGCATTGCTGTCATTAATGTCATCAGGCATCACATAATGTAACGCCATGCCATGTTACGTTTCGTCATGGGACATGCACCAGTTCACCAGTGACCAAACCAACATCAAAAGATGGATTTTGGTTTAAAAAGTGTACAATGAATAATAGAATCGAATAGATGATAGATAATAAAATAAAGAGAGCACATTGGCATGTGCTGCGTGCATATATTTGTGTGTGTGTGTGTGTGTGTGTGTGTGTGTGTGTGTGTGTGTGTGTGTGTGTGTGTGTGTGTGTGTGTGTGTGTGTGTTTGTTGGTCTACAAAGGTTAAAACCACAATCTAAATGGTGTCAGTGGCCATCCTCCAAAGGGACAAGCTCTAATGGCATCCTGACATGAAACAGACAATCATTGAAGTCTGAGGTTAACACGCCACGCATGCACACACACACACACACGCACACACGCACACACACGCACACACACACACACACACACACACACACACACAAAGGATCCTCAGCCTTTCCCTCTTATAGAGGCTTTTCTCTTTTTAATCATGACATCTCTCCCAAGATGACTAAGCCGATACTTAAATCTGCTGTTCACTTCCGACAAACACACACCAACATGTGCACACTCCCACACACATACATTTCATGTGTTTTATTCATTTCCTCTCCCACACAGATTGCACAGATTTACAATAAGCAGTTTTTAAACCTGATAATCATTTCTGCTTTCTAACATGCACACACTGTCACAAGTCGGCCCTGAAACAGCACATTTGAAATAAATGATCCTTGTTAACCTTCAAATTTATATTCTCCTATTATTAATATGTTTTCTAATTTACTTCCTCCTTCAGCAGGAAAGATTGAGCTATTTGTGTTTTGTCACTCCATAGAAAGTCCATAGAAATGATACACCAGACTGGTTATTGACCACTCAGACAACTATGTAGAATGAACATTTGAACATTGTGTTCATGACAGGACCAATGCGTCACTTATCAAGGCTGAACTAAAATGACTCTCTATAGGCAACAAGGCCTTGACAGCATGCAAGGAAATATCACATTTGCATAAAGTAATGACGGAAAATTAAAATATAACGTACAAAAAACAATGTGATTTTAAGACGTTAATGAATGTTAATGTCTGGTGCCAGCAGTCCTTCACGCTTGAGAAGCCTTGGTCACAACAGTTTAGCTACAATGAGATATGAAATGTTTCGTGACCTAGCAGGATGACAGTGTTGCAAAATTCTATACAGTGTGCAAGCTTTTTCATAGTTAACAAAACAAGGTCTAATATACATGTCACTGGGCACAGTGAAGCTATGCATTCAAGTTCAATTGTAATGATCTGATTCGTACCAAATGTACTTGTTTTAAAAGTACATATTTCATTATTTGATTAACACAAAAAGAGTAAGGAGCAAAGAAATGTGGCACAAGCTATTGCGAACAAACAAGCTAGTCAAGCTGAAAAGTGCTAAACAAGTTCAATGAAGAGCAACAATGAAGAGGTCTGTGTAATGCTTTTCTCCCGGCATTTCATTAGGCTAAACATACACGTTGTATAAGTGAATTTTTTGGGGCTCCTCTTTGATGGATCCAAGGACATCACAAAAACTGATCAGGAGATTTTCTTCTGTGTCTGCTTCCAAAAGCGGAGAGCTTACTGTGGATTCCCTTGGACTGATTGACCAAAACTGCACAGGTCATAAAGGATGGACTGGTGAAGCTTCCATGCAGGCTTGGATGACCAGATGACAAAGTTGGTCACCGCATGCTCAGATACAGTTGCTCTCTATGTCAGTACTTACCATGAAGCCTCCACTGTGAGAGAATGGATGTGCTTAAAGCAAGCAGGAAAGCATCTTCTGTGTGTGACTTCGTCCAAAGAGTAAATGCAAGCAGCAGCATGTGAGAGGGGATTCTCACATCTCAGCAGAATAAAACCCAAGCACAGATCTCGTCCGTCACATGCTCGGATGACCACAGAGACATTTGACCCAAAGCCTGCTGTTGACCTTTGGATGGAGACAGCTGATCTGAGGCTCAACCAGAGAATGGGAGGTGCATCTTCATCATCTACCATGCAGGAAGCTGAAGTGGAGGACAGCAAGGAAGATTGTGTTTATTAAGACTTCTGTGTGTGTACCTGCTAAAAAGGTATCCATACCGCTGCTAATGAAAATGATTTTGAAGTGAGGGATAGTGGCACATTTCAGAAGTCCACTACAGAAAACAATGTATTTGACTCCAGCCTTTATTTTTATCTGCTCTATGCCTGTGATTGTTGTTATGATTTGACTATGACTTGTGTCAAATTGACTCCAGACATATGCATAATACTTGTTCATGCACAGCACATATAACATGCCATTTAAAATGCACTATTTTTTTTTCTTTTTTGGTGTTATAACAATTCTTAGATGTGCATTTGTATATTGTTGACACCTAAATAGTAGGGCTCCTCCCATGTGCCTCATCTGTCCATAGCACAGCTGCAGAGGTTGATCAGCGGTGCTGCAGTCTGATGATCGCTGCATGTAAGACCTGAGCTGTACTGAGTGAAAAGGTGACTTTTGTCACTTTGTAGCCTATTTTCATTACTGACTACTACTCAAAACAATAAAAAAAGTCAGACTAGACTAGTTTAGAAGCTCAGGCAAACTGTCAGCCAAAGGTTGCCCAAGCACAAGAATTTCAAAGCCCAGATTGTAATTTGTGATATTGAGCTATATGAATAAAACTGACAAGAATTATAATAAAAATAAGTGAAAATGAAAATGGGACCTTTAACATATTCACCACTTTATTGCATAACTTTATTCCAAGCTAAGGTAGAAGGTCAATACAGGAAACCAGCCATTTAGCCACAGACAAAAAGACTGTTGAGGTCTCACATATCTCAGAATAACAGCGTGTGCAGCCTTTGCAAGGATTTACCTGTGGGTATATTGTTATCGGCCTCTACCTATGAAATTAAATTAGAGCTTACACATACTGGTGCTGCAGAGATCAAATCAACAATAAGATAAAGTCAAGCGGGCGTTTGCATTAACACGCACAGCCACAGTGGGCCTCGTCACAACATGTGCACATACACACTGTCTGTGTGTTTCCATGGTTACACAACCACTCTTGTGCGCTCAGTCTCATTATTACTGAAAAGACGAGTCCATGTACAGGAGCTTTTAATTAGGTCTTGTTGAGCTTTCTGTTGCTCTTTTTTGTCTGTCCTTTGTAATATTGTATTCACTGTACTTCTACAGCAACAGCTTCCAAATGCAAACAAATAGAATGGTTGGGAAGGGTTAATTCAACTTTCTTACATTTCAGGACAAGATAAAGTAATGATTTATCGTGAGTCATGCTGATATTACAGACATGTGAAATTATTGATGTATTGATCATTCTGATATACATAAATGTCAGAAAATTGACGGATAGTTAAATACGTGCAGTATTTATCTCTTCATTTATTTCCCATAGCTGAAGTGGAGAATCAGAAGACATTACTAATTGGAAAGAAGTGGCTAATGACTGCCCCACTGCACCATTAAATCATTTAAACATGGAAATAATTAAACTCTCATCTCCGTGCTTTATTGACGGTGAAGGGTAGAGGTTGATGGGGAAGACATGTTATCTTTTCCTACGGTGACACAGAAGTTCCAAAATGCTTATTAAGCTTAAACAGAATTTGTCCATTAATGATTGTTTCATTGATTAATTCATTAATGAATCAATTTATTTATTTTCAAAAAGATCCAAAAAAAAAAAAAAAAAGAAGTGGTGCAGTAAAAGGTTATCAGACTGAAATGGAACTAAGTCTTGGAATTATTGTGTCACTCTCTTTAATTTGCATGTGACCTTTTAAGTGGAATTATCTTGCTTAGTCTTTATTGTCGGTGTTTGGTAGCTAAATGTTTTGCTACTGTTAATACAAGAGGTAAAGCTGTGAAATATACATTGCATAATGATGAGTAGCATTAGTCAATACAAGACAAATGTAGGACATGCAAATTAAATTGAGCTATTGAAAAGTGAATGAATGAATGAATGAATGAATGAATGAATGAATGAATGAATGAATAAGTAAAGTAAGTTGAATGTATTGATTTTTATTTATTTATTTGTATTGCTTTTTTTAACTGACTGGAGGTATGAATATATTTTTTACTCTCCATCTTGATTATTGAACTAACAATATTATTTATGGCTATCTTCATTTTTTTTTGACTTTGATATCCAAATCTATTTTCATACCAAAGTAAACTTAAACTTTTATTTTACTGCATGCAAGTATGGAGACATTTACTCATGAATATGCGACTGAAGACACAACAAAAAGCAGCTCATTGATGCATATTAGCTATCTAATACTGTATCATTGCTGATTAATACAGAAGATTTATGCAGCAGTCAATTTTGTGCCATCAGAACATCCCTGTGTCAAATCCAAACAAAAGTGGAAACTATCACAACAGCTCGAGCCATCTTTGCTCCATTAATGATTCCATAATTGACACGTTGAGGAAAAGAAAAACTTTGTCTGCGCTGTGAATGCAATAATAACAGCAATAAATTGCATCCTCCGTCTTCCATCTGTCTTATGCAACCAAAAGATTAGGAGTAATAAGGTGCTGATGATTTCCTACAGTTTGCCAAAGGAGCATCGGCATGTCTGACGTGATGACAGGTGTTTTCATAATGTGGCATATAACGTTTTCCTAAATGTTTGCTCATACGATATTGTCCGACCACTCTGAGATACCAGATATATGAAAACAATGGCATCCACTTCTCATATGAAGGATATGCTTACTTTTCAAATTGAAAGAAAAAAAAAATAGGTGAATATAAAAATAAACAAAACACTATCAACACAAAATACAGGCAGCTTGGTTGAAACAAATCATCCTTCATACATTTTTAGGTCTCAAACTCAATCACAAGGTTTCAAGGTTTTATTAGGATCCCCATTAGCCTGGGCAACCAGCTATTCTTCCTGGGGTCCTTAAAATCACAAGGACTGTTTTCAGTGTCTGAAAACATTTCCCAAATCTGAAAAGCAAAGGACTGCATAAAATAAATCTGATTTTTGCTCATGATGGCAATAAATTAAAGGTTAGAGGAAACATTAAAGTGATCAGAAGTCATTCTGAGGGGAACCCAAATTTTGTGACAATCCATCCAATAGCTCATGGTAATCCATCCAGCAGCTGATATGTGGCCCATCATGTCAACTAATGCCATCCCTTGTGACACACCACCTGCAAGTGTTACATCACTTTAACAAAGCTTTATATAAAACTTCATTTAACTTTGAGGGCAGTTTGGATGGAGGAGAAAAAAGCTGAGGATTGTTCCCACCCTGCAACCTGTAACTCACTATCACAGGTCTCGAGATCCATTGCTCCACGTTGCTGCCGTGGCTAATTGATTCATGAGTCATTTTGAGGTCAATACTGATCACATGGAATTATAATTGTCTTTTTTGTCTCCCTTCTCTTTGTCCTTCTTCTGCTTCTTGCTCCATTGTATATTTCCCCTGCTAACTATAGTATTTAGTCATGTAAAGTAGGCCAACTTGTCACACCATAAACTAGTGCAAAACAATTGATATATTGACTTCTTGCAGGGCTAGCTGGTGAATTGTTGTAGCTGTTGAGCTTACGGTGAACACCTTAATGATGTTACAATGCTGTTACTCTTCCATGAAACTTCACCTATTTTTTGCTGGATTTACAACCTTTAAACAATGCGCTTCAATGTAACTTCTGGATTTACATAACATGGATTTTATTTTTATAGTTTGGCCATCTTTTATGTTGGATATAAAAACGCACTCACATAGTTAATTGCTAAGATCTGGAAAAAATGGCAACATTACCAGTCGGAAGTTTAAAATTGCAAGAAATACATGTGGCCAAATGATCAAACCTTTGGACAGTTGTGAACATCCTTCCAGGTTTACAGACCAACTTCCTGTTCAACTTGTATTGTATTTGTTACAGTTGTGAGCACACACTTTCCCGGGTACATGCACTCTGGGTTGAACTTCTGCATAAAGTGGTTTAGATACTGTGGCTAAACTATTGCAGGACAGCTTGGTGGATCATCTGAGCACTTGTGTTTCCTGGCAATTGGACTTTGTTGAAGCTCACCAGTGAACTTGATGAGTACAATGTGCAATGTTCTTAGAACCAAAAGGGAAAAAAAGCCCATTAAAATAAAATAAAAGTTGGAATAAGGCTGATAAGTGTCAATATCTTAGATACTATCTATATGTGTATTTGTATACCACATGAATCATAATCCATATTTAAGTAAACATCCATGACTACCCGTCACATGTGTAATTAATGACTGCTGCATTCCAATCAGCTCTTCAGATCCATATTTAACCATTAGCTGGATCCTGTTATTCCTATTTGTTGTCTTGTTAATTAGCTGCTTTGACAAAGATGATGGAAAGCTTTTAGAGACACAGTTAGTTGCTCCAATGCTCCCCAGCTCCTAGGCACAATCTGTTCCCATCAACACAGAGCGTCATGCTGTGATTTTGCGAACCAAATCTGTCAGGCTACTACGACTGTCTATAATATGTAAAAGCACAAATTAATTCTTCTAATAGGCATTCCTCGCTTCTTGTTTAACAGGACACAAGAACACAATCTGGCGCCATGGTGAGATCAGTAACTGAAATTGATGTCCTTAAATGCATCATGGAAATGATGTAGAAAGCTGTGAGTATGGATGATATTTGGTTGTAGGGGAGCAGAAAAAAATAATTGGCCCTCTGGAGGTGTCATAGGATGGATTGATAGCCCCTACTTCCAGAGCAGTTAACATTTAAAAGGAAAGCACCTGTACAATGCATGTTGAGCACTTTTAAGGTGTAACAAGCATCTTTAACAAATCTATTTTTATTTCTGTTTTTAAGGTAAATAGATGCCTCCAACAATGTGAAGCAAATGAATAACCAAATGAGGATACAAGCACAGTTAATCCATTTAAACATGCTTCACATTTCAGGGATCAGTTTAAAGGATCCTGTGATGAAATGGTGCCAGACTCGCCGTCATCACATTGTCAATGTCATCAGTTCCACCATTCAAACAACATGTGCACATTTTGAGAATGTTCCATTGATTTCATGTTTAGGCTTCAGGTACTCATGTAGAAGAAGAGGAATCCTTTATTGATCACAGCACAACATGCATAGTTACAGAGAGGGAACTGCACACGCCATGCTTCAGTGAAATTCTTTCTCTGTATTTAATCCATCCTGGTCAGTCCTTCCTCTATGGCAGACCAGGAGCGCTGGGCTGCCAGCCGACAGCGACGCCTGGGGACCCAGTTCCTTTTTGTCACCATGGGTCAGGTGGTGATCTTCTTGTATGTTTTTAGTGGGGGTATTTTATGGAGGATGCCAGGCCCGGAGTGGCTAATCGGGAGGACCGGGACAATTCCCGGTGGGCTGGTCTGATGTCTGAGCCGCGAGGGCCAGTGTTCACTGTTTTTGGCCAGTGTTCAGTCATGGCACTGGGTTGATCATGTATTCTGCTACCGCTGTCCCTGCTGCTGCACTTTTTCCTTTTTCTTTCTTTCTTTCTTTCTTTCTTTCTTTCTTTCTTTCTTTCTTTCTTTCTTTCTTTCTTTCTTTCTTTCTTTTGCAAACGCACCCTGATGTAACACGTCTGTGCACTCAGTCAGTGGTGTTTGAAAGATGGAAAATAGGAAGAGCAAGGGTGGCGCAGAGAAGGCAAGAATTAAAAAGAGGAAAGCTCTGGAAACAGACGCAGCCAAATGTGATAAAATTGGCAACTTTTTCTGTAGAACGAGCTCGTGTTTGGAAACGACAAATGAGGACGATGAAACGGGCACGGCAAGATGTTGAACTTTGCCTGCAAACCACCGTTCAAGTTACTGTAATTATCAGGTCAATGAATTGTGTAGCATTGTTGTATATAACAAAACGTTATTTAAATTATAGTATGATGCGATGCCACTATGGAAGGAACAGGTGAGCTGTTGTAACAGAGTGTGTGAACAAGCAAGCATTATTCCCAATATAACCACTTTCTACACCCAAACGAACACTTATTTAAACAGAATATAGATTCAGATATCGTTGAAAAGGATGTGTTGTAGAGAATAATGTTGAGGTTGTGCACTCATGTTGATATAAATCTACATTGTGAAGCAACCCTTACTTGCACTGAATTGGAAATATTTTAGAAAAATACTCTGAATTACAAGGCTTTACATAACAGTGCGCTATGGTAGACTTAAAATGTATACATGATTTTAATAATAATAGGTCGTGATCTAAAGTGGGCCGGTCTGAGGCATGAAACTCCAGGGCTGAAAATGAGTCCCACTCCGGCCCTGGAGGATACCCAGGTGAACATGGGGAGAACATGCAAGCTCCACACAGAAAGGCCCCTTTCCTCGAGCAGCAGGTACCGATGGCATGGTGGAGGACATGCCCCCGGCACCCACAGCGCCCCAAGCGGTTATTGAACCCGGGACCTTCTAGCTGTGACACCGTGCCACCCAAATTAATCCATTTATGTGTCCATTGTATCTGTCTTCATCTGTAGATACTCATCACAAGTGCCTTACCTTTATGTTGTTGCTATTGTTACTATATATGTTCTCGAAGCTGCAGTAATTAATAGTTTTTATAATAACAATGAGTTAAATAACTTGCTAATGTGAAAGGTGAAACTTATCAGCCAACTCTGCTGTTGCCTTGAGCTTTATAGATGTTATGCGCTCCTCAGTCTGCTGGTGGTGATCTGTAAGGTGACTGACCTTTTTCTTTTGCTCCGCCCTTTTTAAGGTGGAGACGGAGGGTTCCTGATTGGGGGCAGTTCTTAAAGGCGCTGCGGGACTGGTCCCACTCTCTCTCCTTCCTGGGAAGCAGCAGGAGCTGCAGCAGTTTTCAGTTGTACTGCTTATGTTGTGTTTGTTTTCTCTGATGGGTCCAGTAGTCTTGTTTTCGTGCCTTTATTTCCTGTAAGGGTTTAGTGGTTATGTTTGTAGGGTAGAGGAAGGATCCCAGATCCGACGGCCCTATGTGGGTTGGTCTGGAGCTCTTTCCTTCCTTTTGTTCAGTTTCGCTGGCCCATCAGTCCTTTTGTTTGGTTGAGGTTTTGTTTTTTTTTTGGTGGATTGGTTTATTTGTATTAATAAATGTATTTGTTTCTGCTGAAAAAACTCTTCATTTTATTATGTTAGACCTCTTTGGGTGAGCCATTTCTTTGGGGGTTGTAACAATAGAGCATTTTCGAGTCTTTTAGTTGATTTCTTACCAACAAAATTTCCAGCAGCAGCAGCCAGTTGTTTTCAGCAAGAAAGAGTTCTGAAAAACCCACTACTGTACACTACCTGCTAAGCATCAATCAGCAGACAGACAGACATCTGTGGCTAGCTGGTGAACGTTGTGAAGTGATTAGCAGCTATAGCAGGTATTTCCCTCATGAGTGAGCAAAGGCACACACCCCTGTCTACATCAGTGGAGCTGAGGTGGAGCAGGGAACAGTCTTAGGTTTAACTTTAAATGTGCAACTGGTTAAACTAGCATTGACAAACTGCTTGGTGAACATCACTACATTTGCGTGGGTTTTTTTTTAAATCCTCTGCCATGGCTCGATTCATAAATGGCTCCTTCCTTTTCAGCCAATCATATGAGTATTGAGTGTGATTTGATGTGATCACATAGCTACATCTGCATTAGAACAGGAGAGAATGAACGTCAAACAGCTACCCAGTGTCTGGTCATCGTCCTCCACAGGTAAGGCCATCTGGCATACCAGGGCAAATCCCGGTGGGCCACTACATTGGAAGGACAGTGGGCCATAAAAAAAAAAGCCATTAGTTTTTACTGGTCCTCCAGCCCAGTGTGTCTCATGCATGAAAGCATGCTGCATGCATTTTCTAAGCTTACTGGACAATCACCACCAAGAGAGCCCCATCATTTAGAGTAAGAATAAATCACATGACACATCTGTGAATTCTTCTATACTAATCATTAAAGTTCAGACTCATTTGATTCCAGTTCTACTGAGCATAAATGATATAGGTGAGGTGAGGTGCCTGTGCAGAGTCCAAAAGATAGTAAAAGACAGTCCCCACACAGCCACAGCCTGCTCACCCTGCTGCCTTTTGGTAACCAACAAAAGTAGCTGCTGCCATACCACCAGCCTACAGAGCAGCTTCTTTCCTCAGGCTGTGACACTCCTCAGCCCATCCTCCACACTCCATCATCAATGAGGGTTTATTTTTATTATTTATTCATCCATTTGCATTTTTGTTTTGTGAGCATAAAGGGACTACAGCTTGTGTTTGTTTCACCCTGTGTTGTACAATGATGAATAAATGAACCTTGTACTTTATAAAATGATGCAAAATGAATACTGATGCTGATATTTGTCTACTAGATGTAGAAACTGACAAACACAATAACCATATCACCTTGATGCGGTGAATATACTGTATGTCAACAAACTACAGCCTGTTGTACTACCCACAAATGGCCAGTGATGTCCCTCTTTGTGAGACAGACTGGCTGGAGCACCTGCCTCTCATCACATCAGATTCTTGGTAGATATAACCAGCTCACCAGCCCGTTTGTTTTACTAGTTCATCATGTCATGTATTTGCGGTCAAGCCATCTGTACCTGTTCCTTGTTTCCCATTCCTGATTTTATGCTTGATATCTGCCTGATTTTGTCTACCTGTGTGTTGAGCTGCTGCCTGCTTCTGGCCTGTCTTCATCCTTCTGCCCCATTGGCCCTCATTGTCCTCGTTCCCATAGCCTTGTACACACACCTGTGAGAAATTGTGCAGCTAAAATGTTGTCAGACAGTATTTTCTTTGAACTGTAAAACTGCATTAGTCTGGTTTCTGATGTATTTCCAATTTTTAAAGGAGTAGGAGAAGAAGAAAAATCCCAACATAAACAGGGTTTTAAGAATTTGAAGCAATATCCGCACAAATGCTTTGAAGAAAAGATTATCAATCATTTGGTGTGTGGTCTCATTTGTTTACGGTGATAATACCATGGTTATGTGATTTACGTCAAAATGATGTATTGATCTCTGAAACCCTTCAAGGCACATGAATTAATAAAGTATATTAAAGATGAAGTTGGAAAAAAATCCTTGTGCCAACAAGATCACATTTAAATTGAGTTTTGAAAGGGGTCTAGCTCCTCCAAAATGAAAACTTCTTTTGTTTTTCTCTCTTCGATTGGAGTTACCAGGTTTCCATGCTGGCAGCATTCTGCTAATTATTTATGAAAATTGCATAGAGATGTACCCTTTCAGTGTTTATCTGCAACAACATGAAGCTGATGACTTGTGACACCACAGCTTAAGTCTTCATCATTGGCTCTAATGAAGCTGTTCATCCAACATCAGGCCGTATCAGCTTTATATCGGCGGGTTAAATACGGAGCACATTAACAAGAACCGTGGTTGAGGAGGGAAATTATTCAAGGGTTTTATCAGAAAAAGTCAAAAAATAAATAAACTATGCAGTGACTGTCCACTATCCAATGGTTGGTTAGATATTTATGTTTGGGACAAGGTGGTGGACTGACCAACTGACAGACCAGGACTGACATCCCATTGGAAACAAAACAGCCAACCAAATATTAAATACTCATATTCTCTGATTGGCTAAAACCGTGACACACTTTGAGTGAGTGAGGTTGTGACTGTCCATGTGTAGATAACAGGAGGCATGCAAACACTTTGTATGTGAAAATTTCTCAACATAACTTCTGTGTGTGCATAAAATGCTTCATAGGGTTTGACTGTCCAAGAACAGTTGGGCCTTATCTTTTATTCCTACACGTGACTGCATGAAACAAGTGACATAGCCTGAACATTTAATGTTTTGGCTGAAGAGTGAATTCAAAAGCGAACCCACGAGGCTGAGAATGTACAGTATTTACTTTTATAAAACAGAGACAGAAGGAAAGATAGGAAACAATGAAGGATCTCAGAAGCATAATGTATCATCCTACCTGCAGCTGTTTTAACTGGAACAGGCTAGAGAGACAGGAGGTTATATCAGAGATAAACAACACTTTACACCCACACACTCGCTTAAAGGTACAGAAAATGTTGACACGGACACACACACCTCCACAAACAACACACTGCACATGCACACGCACAGAAATGCATAAGTGAACACAAACATATGAATAACTATAACTCTTTCCCACTCAAAAGCACACTTCTGCACATTGTTTTTGTCTTTTGTCACACAGATATAATGCATTCACACACTGATATATACGTACAGTACTTCACACCCTCTGTCTTTCACCTCTCTCTCTCACGCATTATACACAAAACACAGTGGTTGTAGTTGCAGTCCATTGTGTTATGTTGGCCATTTACTGTAAGTTAAGCTGTTACTGGAAACAAGGGTCGGACTGATTGTGATACCTTGTTAGTACCATAAACAAATGACATTAGAGATGAGTGTTGGCCTTCATCCAACACTAATGGAGTTGTTATTCATCATCTATTAAAAAAAAAAAGCAGCATTTCTGATCAAACTTATGTTTAATGGATATGTAGAGGGAATGCTTGGTTCTGAGGATTTTTCCCAGAAAGGGAGAAGCTGTCAGGAGAGGCTGTCTTACTTTAAAAACTACTGCCAATCTGTGATGCCGTTGGCAGCATGGAGCATTGCTGGCTTAAAGAAGTTACACAGAGCACAGGATGGTTTCAATCCATCGCCCTCTGGGTTGTATACCCAGCACACTTCCGTGGCACCACTGTGCTCTTGAATGATTAGTTCCCACAATCCATGGCTTACAGAATTTATCCGTAATTACAGTGGAAATACGCACTAGCTGAC
The DNA here is from genome assembly GCF_039877785.1 of Chaetodon trifascialis. Lineage (NCBI taxonomy): Eukaryota > Metazoa > Chordata > Actinopteri > Chaetodontiformes > Chaetodontidae > Chaetodon > Chaetodon trifascialis. The sequence continues at coordinate 7,095,978 of NC_092060.1, forward strand.
GTAAAGCTGATGAATAAGTTTGCTTTTAGTCATCACTGTTTCCCTTTACAAGATCCTTCATCAAGACACTCATCTTTTTGTTATCCAGCTTGTATAGAGGATTAGTAATCCAATTGCACATAAAAACTAATCTCTAATTAAGCAGGGGCCGTGTGTGTAAATTCTGCCTCACTATTGTATTGATAGCATTACCTAAAGGGTGTGGAATGGCAGTGGTGGGATTTGAACCCACAGCTCCCAAGGGAGCTTTAATCCAACATCACCTATACCTTTGTAGTTATCTCTCTGACAGTCACAGCTCTGTCAAATTCTTTCAGAATAATAGTGATATCATGATAATGATATGTAATGCAGGACACCTCTGGCAATGGCTGTCTATTTATCTAGAAACTTTGCAGTTTAGTGATGCATGGAAACATTGAGAGCATGGAACCTGCTGCCACCTTTAGACAATCAAATAACCATCATTATGCACTGTCATTGGCACCATGTGATACTAAAAGGGTGTGAAATGGCAGTGGTGGAATTCCAAGCCAAGCAGCCAGCGTAAATGAAGTCTTAATCCAATGCCGTAGACCAATCGGGCACAGACCTTGTTCTGCATTGTTTTTCTCTGGATTTTTTAAAACTATGGTCAACATAGTAAAGACCCATCATCTACCTCATGTCAAAAGCCAAGTCAATAGGGAAACATTGCTTGCCTCTGATGGAAAAAAAAATGTATTGATAATAGGAAAAAGTACAAAAGACAAGGACAAAGGTGGATAAAGTGCAGTTAAAATGCTCCTGAGATTTGACTGGTTCTCTTTTAATTATGTCTGATTATGATTATGATGATTATGATATAATTATGTCTTTAAGTATGTTTTTTGCAGTGGTTTGATAGTACCACCAGCTGTTTATCTCAATGCACCCAATTCCTCATATTTGTATAACAGTAGTGGATGGAAACACATTTTCTTTTGATGATTTTCTGGAAACTCTGTAAAAAGTTTCACTACATCTGGGTGGAACCTTTAAATAGAAAGCGTGATATTGTTGGCAATGGAAAAGCACAAAATAAAATGAAAATAATGATGTTCATATGCTACAGTTGCCCCTAAAAGATGTGAAAATATATGACCTCCTCATCGTTATTGTGTGTTTTTTTATTTTCCAGGGTGTCTTGACTGTTACAAAATATCCATATTGCTCGGTGCATGTGGTTTTTTTTTTGTTTTTTTTTTATTCTCGGGGGCAACCTAACAGTTGCTATCACTTGTGATAACAATAACCTTCAGGAGTCACTTAACAAGGACTTGTCACAAAGCTGTTTAGAGGACAGAAAGATAGTAGGAGGTTTAACAAAGAGAGGAAAAAAGGGTTGTGATTACAGAAGAAGCGGCTGCCAGTGGTTCTATTTGTAAAAGGTCAAGGGTGATGTCACTACATAAGAGGATTGTGTAACAAGTAAAAAACTTTCTTGAGGACTGGACTGTGCTTGTCTAATAAATGTGTTGCACTTATATAGAGCCTTTCTACCTTAATGTACAAAGTGCTTTGGCCTCTCATTCACACATTCATTCATCCTGTACACAGAGCACTTTACAGAGTCTCAAAATGACCACAAACCACAAAATGAACTGTGATGGAAGTGGAGAGGCGTGATAGAAATGGACAGCAGTGTGACACCAGACAGTGTGAGGCAGGGCTGTTTGACTCTCTCTGGTCCGGTGATGACTGTCAGTGAAGTACGCTAAACCACTTTTGAACCAGGCGGTGGTTCAACCTCCTCTACTGCCGTCCACTGGGAGTGACTCTTCGGCTGACAGCGCTGTGAGCAGCCCCTAGACAGTCCATGGTGTGCTGGGCTTTTACAGCTGAAGTACGAGCAGGACGTGCACTTTTACTTTCTCTGACTGTGTGGAGACCGTTAGGATCCTGCAGACTTGCCTAATCCTTGTGTTTCCTCTTTCCCTTTCCCCAGTGTAGATTTTGTCTGTTTGTTCCCCCTGTCTGTGTGGCTGGCTGTGTCTCTACACCTGGCCAGCTCCGCCTTCCCTGGAGTGCACCTGATGTGCATGATGCTGATTAGGCACAGGTTAAAAGGAGAGAGCTCTCACTCCTACCTGTTGCTGGATTGTTCCCGACTCTTTCCTCCTGAGTCCAGACTCCAGAGGCCTGTACCATAAAGCTTGATTAACCTAGCCGGGCTTCCTCTTACTTATCGGGCTTCACTTAACGAGACATCCGCCCTCCGGATTTTCGGTACCATAAAGCCGGCTATCAACTCACTAATTCAATTTAGGCTTGTCCAATCTAGATCTGTGCGCGCTCACATAAAAAGGGCGGAGTTTGCTGCATGCGACCAATCGCAAACATGGAAAAATCAGCCCGAGCCGCATATTTCACTACGGAGGAGCAAACAATAATAATTAATAAATACGAGGAATACAAATCAATAATCCAGGCAAAAAGCAACACAGTTGCAGTTGCCAAACGGCGCAAGGATTGCTGGCAAAAAACTTCCCTACTATGACTGCACTTGTATATCTGACTACAGTAACATTTGTGTGTTCCATAAATGTATGTGTGTATGAAATTTTTTGTTATGGCATGTGATTGTAGCCTTATTATTTCAGATGCAACCCGACTGGAGCAAAGAGAACATGGGAGCAAATCCAACATAAGTATAAAAATATACTTCAAAGTGGTCAGTACGCTTACTATATCTTATACATGTAGCATATGTATATGTAGGCCTACATGTTGGAGGCTATATACAATACAATAAACAACGGCAAACATCCCAGGGCTTAGTGTACATTATGCAAATTACACATCAACCTTGCTTACCTGCGATGTCATAAAAGCCCTCTTTGATGCACTGCGTGGGCAGGTGGCCGGGAAACACCACGAATGCATCGACAAGCTCAGTCAGGGTCCCCGCGACTTTATGAATAGCTCTACATACTGTGTTTTTCCCGAGGTTTTCGGCATCGCCAACAGAATACATAAAAGTACCTATGAATGAATGAATCAATCCATGATTTACTTAAACAAATAATTGATTAGTGGCATTTTATCTGTGGCTTGCTTGTAACCCATCCAACGAGGGATTTAAAGACATCATGATAATTACAAACATCACTAAGAAATATATTACCTGTGGCAAAAAACCTCAGTGCAATGCACACTGTCTGCGGGACTGTCAGCGCGTGGTTGCGGTGCGTTACATTACTGATGTAAGGCTCCAGCAGCTGACAGATGTATTGTAACCCCTCTCCCGAAAACCTGTACCTTTCGTACAGTGATTGTTCAGACAATTCGAACGGATTACAGCGATCTCTAAATACTCTCTCGCGCCTGAGTGCTCTTCGCACAAGCTGTGCACCAAGATCCACCGGGTTCTCATAAAACGGACAGGCCATTTTCCAAGAGAACTGATTGGTCAGTAGGTGGGGCTTTTATACCTGCTGAGCTCTTATCCTGAACTTATCCTGCTCCGGAGCAGGTTAGGTGTTCAGCATAGGTTACCATGGCAACGTAGCCCGATAGAAAGTAAGCCACCTTTATGGTACCGAAAAGCCAGGGTTAAGCCTGAAATTATCTCACTAAGCCGTAATCCAGCTTTTTGGTACAGGCCTCTGGTGTGATCGTGTGTTTCATGAGTGTGAATAACAACTCTCTTTCTCCTCTGCTCGTGAGTGTGCTTATGTTCCTCGTATGAACTACCACTCAGGGTGTGTTTTTCTGTTTCAGTTGCCTGGCTGCCACTTTTGCGTGTGCCTTGCCTCAGACCCATCGCAACGGAGCTCCCTTAGTTTTTTTTTTCTCCACTCTGTTAGAGTGCGCCTTTTGTTCTACATTTTTATTGTTAATAAATTGTGTTCTTTGATGACCTTCTCTCTGATCAGCATCTTTTGGTCTAATCCAAACCACAGGGTGAAAACCCTAACAGAACCCTGATGTTTTCACATCACAGATGATGAAGAAAGGCATTAGAACAAGTCTTACAGTTAAAACATGAGACTCATGTGGCTGATAGTAAAGCCATGAATGTATTTCAACATTTGTTGATTCAATTACATTTTTAAGGCTTAAAGTGCAATTGGAAAAAAAACAACAACAAAAAAAACATAAATAAATATGTGCTGCCTGTGTCAATTTTCCAGCAGATCCAACTTTATGTGACAGCAATTCAAACAGGCTGCAATTCAAATCCTGCAACATGTGCAGCTGTCTTTCCTTCCTTCCTTCCATTTTGAAATGTTCAAAAATATGTGCCCATGACTCTGTTCCATTTGATTGTTAATGTCGTTAAAATCATCACTAAAACGTATGCCAGTGGATTTTCTGATTGCCAGATAGTCAATGTGTGTGGAAAAAAAGAAAAAGAAATAACAAATGGCCAAGTCTTTGTATTGAACAGCCAAATCTGATTTGAACAGCAAAATCCTGAGTTGGATACAGCCCAAGACAAAAAAACAAACAAAAAAACATCAACTTGTGTCGTGTAAATACCCTTTATAGCTTTATTTTGTTGACGTACATATTACCAGGTTGCAGTCTCATGGTACTACAGAAAAGTACAGACTAAAAATAACCCTGAGATTTTAATGCCTGATAGTAAGGTATGTTTGGGCTACTGAACAATGTTGTGATAATTTTGTCAGGATGTTACAATAATTGCAAAATAGTTATGTACAATATACAATTCACTCAAATTCACATTTGCCATAATAGGATTGGACCTCTAGTTGCAGGTAGCCTTCGGTCTTCTGATTGGCCAACATTTCTTTAGGGTTGCAGCTATATAGCTAAAAAAAACATGCTGAATAATGCTAAAATGTATTGTTGCCAAAGAACTAACCATAAAAGTAAGGGCCCAATCCTCCACATAGGCCATCTTGTCTTTTATCCAATTGTTCAGTTTTTAATGTAAAAATATTGATCAGTTTAGCTTTTTTGTGTTCTGCAAATGTGCTTTGTTTTATGCAGGTAAGTTAACAAAAAAATGACCTGAACAAGAAAACAGAAAAATAAGAATAAAATGTCTGAAGATGACAAATCAACTGAGCATCTATTTAGAATATGAAGCCCCTATCATTGAAAAGGGTAATGACAGAAACAGAAATACATATTACGTATTAAATTGTCAGTGCTATTGTGACTGCTCAGGTTTGTTGATTAGCACACATTTTGGCCTGCTTGTGATGATGAAATATCCGGCATGTAAAGATCTTATGGAAGTGTCACAGGACCTGATGCTTCCCAGCATACTAGAGGAACAGAAATAGGCCAAGCTCTGCACAGCCTATCCTGGCAGACATCAGACAATGATAAATAAATCAGGACTGAGATCCGGCACTCTACACTTGGCCATACGGTCTGCCGCGGAGGCCGATTTACAGAGCCCACGACGCTAAATCCAACCTGACAAGAGCTGCATCAAACTTTTACAGCCTTGTAAGTGATCCGCTGCTGCACTTGGGAGCTGTTTTATTGGACAAATTAAAATTGCATGGTTCATAGTGAAATAAATACACACACACACACACACACACACACACACACACACACACACACACACACACACACACACACACACACTGTTCTAATGTTTCATGGTGAAAACCATGCAAATAGAAAGTGTTTTCCTCCTGTCATAAACGACACTTTGCTGTCCATCTTCTACCTCTCCAGTCACCTATCCTCGGTTCCTTCTTCATCATAATTACTACATTGCCTTACTAGACAATTCCTTGTGAATTTTCCAAATAGTTCCTCTTGGGAGGGAGTTGCCGCATAACCATAATTAACCAGCATTAGCTCATTGGCGTGCAGTCAAAAAGTGGGACATCCACCATGGCTGCATTTGGTGCAGTGGTTAATTATTCTTATTATCAGTCTCTCCCAAGAGAAGCTACTCATGAAATTACACTTTATGTGTCAGGTTTTTTTTTTGAACATTCGTAGGTATAAAAAATATGTGTCTGGAATATGTTCACCATTTCCGAGTTGAATTCCAGGAACAAATTATGCATGACAAGACCAGCATATGCATGTAAAATAAACTAATCAGAAGAATCTGACTGGAGTCGTCATCTCATTTACTTTGGTATGAAAAATAATGAACACATATGGCATGAAAACATCGGTCAGACACACAAGTTGTCTACGTGCATGATACTAATGAAATGCATATCTGAAGAGGTTATGGCCACCTAAATCATGGATTGTGGTTTCAGTTGTAATCTGGAGTGACTGGTCCTGAAGTGATATAGTGGTCATGTTCTTGTTCCCCATTGTTGCGGGGTTCTCCTTTCACTCTTCAAAAAAAAAAAAAAAAGGGAAAAACACAGGCGTAGTCAGAAAAATACTGGGTTGGTGTTATTTGATTACTGGCCTCCCAAGGTGCAAACAGTGATATTTACAAACAATGAAAAACAGGCAAAAAGAAAATAGATCAAAGTTTAAAAAAAAAAAAAAGTTCTACAATAACTCCAAGACCATATTCAGCATTTTCTTTAACCATACCCATATTTATAATCTCCCAACTCCCACTATAAATAGAGCAAAAATAGCATTTATTTTCATAAATGTTTCCCTTTAACCATCCTCAGTTATTCGCAACAAAATTAACTTTACAAACAAAAAAAAAAAAGGTAATAAGGTAGGTCATATGATCATAAAAACGCGCGAGGACAGACTATTTAAAGCAGCAATAGGTTACGTCTCTGTTTGGCCAACCAAACTCAGACAGCGGGAGACAGCAGGATGAACATGGTAAGTGATACAATGGCGGTGTGAATACATATGTGAATTTCTGTATGAACAGAGGTAGAACTACCGCGTGTGCACCCTTGGCCGCGCTACAGAAACAGAGGAGAAAAGGGGAATGGCTATGGGATATTTTAATTACTTTTAGAAAGACGGGGAAAGTGAGCAGGGACTTGTGAATGAGAGCATTTGCGTGCGTATGTGCGTGCCTAAGTGTGTGCGTGCGTGTGTGTGTGAGCGTGCTGCTCACCGACAGTGACGACCTCTGACAAATTGAGTATGTTCACATGCACATTATATCCGGGTTTTGAATCTTATCCTGCTTTTGATGTAATTTGGCATATGATGTTGGCATGCTGTGGGACCTGGTTATTAATACAATATTTATTTTGGTCATTTATGTTGTGATATTGTGGTCGTCAAACTCAATAACTCAACACAACACCATAATGTGAAAAAAAGAAAACTATTACTTATGAAAACATTTTTTGTTATTTCGAGAATATATACTAATTCTGAATTTCATGCATGCCATGTGCTCTCTGTCTGGTATTCACTGCATTGAGCAGTGGCCATTCTGTGCAAAAATCTCAACCCTGTCACACTTGAGAATTTAAGACTTTGGTTGTTAAGTTATCCAGTTATTTAAATTTAACTGAATTATTATATTCAATCAAAATTCTTATACCGCATGCATGCTGAATGTGATTCATGCTCCATGTTAAAGATGCGAGTAAGGTGGCACCAACAACTCATTGAGACTGCCAACACTGAAGAGTTGATAGAGAAGGTTTGCTGCAACTCATCCAGCAAGAGTTGCATGTATGGAGAGTGTGTCCATTGCAAGGACAGAACTGTCCACATCACAAGTGCATACAACAGCACCTCAAACACATCATTTACCCAGTGGGTAACAGAGGAGAAGGAGATAGACAAAAAGGGAGAGAAGGCAACTGTCAAGGTGACAATCAAGAAATCTGTGGAGGGCACACAAGAGGACCTCATTGAGCTCTTCCACAGCTATGTAAAGAGCATCACTGTAATATCAAGCAGCAGTATGCCTTCTGCCGTGAGTTGATGAACATGTCAGGGGAAGAGGCTTTGATACATGTTGACTTCTCAGAAAACTACAGCTGTAAATACAGTTCTCAAGTTCAGGCGGTCCACTCTGGGGCTTCACATCAGCAGGCCACCCTTCATACGGGTGTGTTGTATGATGGTGGACACCCAGAGCCTGTGTGCTTCAGCACCATCTGCCCCAGTAGACATAAAGGCCCTCCAGCAATATGGCAGCACTTAAATCTTGTGCTGGATTACCTCCAAGCTCAACATCGACAAGTGTCTGTGCTGCACTTTTTAAGCGACGGACCCTCTACGTAATACAAACAACGGGGCAACTTCTACCTTTTCACTACAGAACCGGACAGAAGAGGATTCAAGGCTGGTTCTTGGCATTTTTTTGAGGCTAGTCATGGAAAAGGAGCACCAGATGGTGTCGGGGGAGCCTTAAAAAGAGCAGCTGACATGATGGTGGCAAAGGGCTGTGACACCCCAGGTGCAGAAGAGTTATTCAGGGCCTTGTCTGAAACACACACAAATGTGAAACTGTTCTTGGTGAAAAGTGAAGATGTTGAGGAAGCAATGGAGAAAATGCAATGGAGAAAATGCCAAAGCAGATATCAGCTGTTCCTGGAACCATGAGAATTCACCAGGGGCCTCATGTACAAAGACTTGCGTGGATTTCCTACTGAGACATCCAGATGTATGAATCTGTGTGCATGCACGAATCCAAGCACATTTCCTTTGTACATCGGGATAGAATTTGGGGGCGCACATGCTGAATGCGCATCACAGGGATTAATATTAGGACAATTACACAAATAAATTTACTCACCAAGAAGCCACCCATTGCGCACAGAGCCGGCTTGTAGTCTGTTCCCAACAATGTTGTTACTCAGAATGTATGAATCGTGTGTTGAACCAGGCCACCTCGCTACGATGTTGGTTAATTGCATTTGCGCATCACATATGATCTGCACATTGATCGAATGAAAATGTTTCCTGTTGACACATACAAATTCATCATGTGATGGTGCTTTTATAGCAACGTGTGTGCAGTCGATAGCTCTGATTACGTTTGGACAACCGGCTCTCGCTGCAAATTGCACTTTAATGTTGACCTGTTCAGCTGCATTGTATGGGAATTTGATATAGCTGGCTGACATAAGGGATAAAGGATAATGCCCGACAAGGTGTCCATTATCGAAAGAAATAAATATTAAATCATTATTAATATGTTAATGTTGATTTTTACTGTTAAAATTGTAAGTTTTTCCATAAGAAGCGGCTGAGTGGACTTTTTAATATCTCTCCTTGTGACGCGTTGACAAGGTAACCGGCTCTGGCCACAGAACCTGCAGCTCGGTCGGCTGCAGCTGTTATATTAGGCCTAATCAGTGGAGGGAAGTGAGAGGACTGCTTAACGTTATGTTATGTGATACAAAGTATCATTTCAGAGGGCAAGTGCACCTCTTACCACTTGTGTGTGTCCAGAGGATGATGTGACATTTTGTTTCAAAGAATCAAAGTCCACAGATAGTTTCCTAAATCATTTTTATTGCAAGAAATATTATCCACCATTGACTCTGATCATTAAATGTGTATCAAGCAACTAAGTCTATCCTAAATCGTTTTTATAACTCTGTATCAAGCAAGTAAGTAAGTAAGGTAAGCAAGACAGTTTCTGTTGCCATGGTTACCAACTAGCGTTTGAGCCAGCACAATAATTTAGAACAATCAGGCTATTTGACTGGAACTTTTTCATAGGTGTCCTACAACACTTTTTAATAACAGACACCCTGCAGCCAATCAGAATCGAGTATTCAGCCAGACCATGGTGGAGTTATACAGTTTGATGGAGTTACATTTACACAATTTCAACTGATTCATAATCAGAGTACAACTACGTTTTCGGAGATGTTAATCAACTATTTGGATTGTAATTGTGATGGTTTCAGCGGAGCAGTGAGTGGGTATTTATGCGCTACTCACGCATTCAGGCAGTCTGCAATACTTTGCCACGCTTTCTCTCGTTGTTTTATAACTGTGGCAGTGTTGCCTTTCTTTTTAATTTGGTCCTTCACCTCCTCATAAGCCTCCATGAGGATTTCTGCCTCCGACGGGGAAAAGTACGCCGCTCTAGTTGCTCAGTCACTTATCCTGGATGTCTTAATCCTAGTTTTGTGCAACGGGCCCTGGGATAAGTGCTCATCCAGGCCTCTGAAACCAGGATATATTTGATGACTTGTGACATGTGCAACACATACTGGGCTCTATATGTTACAGTCGGTAGCAAGGAAGGCCAGGACCCAAATGCAGAGATGAAAAACAAACAAGATTTATTGAACAAGTTTAAACATAAATCTCCTTAGCCAAGGAAAATGCTTTCAAGCAAAAATGAACTGAGAATCACCATTGGGGGAAAAAGACAAAAACAAAAAACTGATCAAAACTTCTTGAAAAACAAAGTAGCAAAATAATGAGAGCTCAGAACTCACCAGGAAAATACTGGGATGCAAACTACAAATACAAAACCAAGGGCGACTATGAAAAACCTCACAATGAATTTACCAGCAATCATTGAACAAGCACTCGGGAGGAGCAAAATGAGAGACGAGCGAATCTACTTGGCGAGCCACGCACTAGAGATACCCAGAGAATAGTCCGGCACAGGAGTGAAGCATGAGGTGGCTTAAGAAGCCGGGTTGATTATCTGATGAGGTGCAGGTGCGACTCTTGAGTATGCTCCTCCAGTAGATCGGCCCACCTCTCTTTCCCGCTCCAACCTGCTGTGGGCGTGGACAAGGAAACGCAGTATCAGTCATAGACAAAAAAAAAAGGAAGAAAACACACAGTGACAGAGACCACAGCCATCACACTATAATCCCAATCATACTGGGACACTAGTGCCCATACAAATGCCCCCAATCATCGAACACTCTGCACAATTCTTTTTTTGTTGCAAATTGCTCATTTTTCATTAACATTGCATTTTGACCTGGCAATCAGAAATGTTTTGTTAACCAGATTTAATTGAATAGTAACTCACATAATGCAAAATCCAAAGGTTCAAAAAGTGTGAGACAATTTTTTAAGATGCACAATTTACTAAAAAGATGGCGTAGGGAGACGGTGTGACTATGAAACTGAAATAGTTTTATCTTCAGCACAAAGTTTGCACTTATCCCAGGATTTTATGAATCTAATTAATCATTGTACAGAGACTTGAGGAAAGGGGAGAGGGACTGGAGGGAAATAATACCAGAAAAAAGTGATGTGTCCGGAGTTGTCCGTTCAGTCAGATGCTGAGCTGTGTCTCACTGTTGATTGTCAAGCTAACGGGTAACTTCAGATGTATTGTCGTTGTAATGTTGCTGCAGTTGCATATTTAACAGCAAACGGCCATACCTTTACCCACCGTTTTTTGCACTGTTCTATATATATGTTGTCCAATCCAAGTGCCTCTACATGATGTCTCTCACATGATTTGGTATCACAATTCCTTCATTTTGTATGGCACAAATTTGTTTGAGTGCATAAAACCTTTTTTCATCAATCTTTGTCCATAACAGGTTCCTGGAGGTGACATCATAGACATCTGTTATCTCATTGGTTGTGCCTCGAAAGGCACTGTCATTGACTAACAAGCGCAGAGTTCTTGAACTTTGACTGCAGCATCAAGTTGTACAATCCAAGCTAAATGCATTAAGCTCAGCTCTTCATATTCAAAGTAGCTTCATATTCTTCATTGAAAAAACAATGGCTCATGCCAGAGCAAAATGATTCTGCTGCTGATAATGTGTAGACAGTCTTACAGTCAGTTAGATGGATCAGGAGAACTTCTCATTTCTGATGGTGGCATGAGTTTGATACAAGAGCTATTTCCCTCTGGGGCAGCGTCACATCTAAAGGTTATGACAGTTACTGGCAACAGTTATTGGCGTCCACTCATGTCCTGCCTCACAAGATGTGAAGGCTTAGATTACAAAATGCTACCATATTTTATCTGCAGACCATCTGTTAAGTCAAGATTTTGGAATAAACCTAGATTTGCCCATGAATATGTCACTAATCTGGGGGATATTCTTGGCGGATGAGTTTGCACCTCAACTCCCTCCCTCCTGACAGCTCTCCCTGGTGAAACTGTGCCTATTGCAAAGCAGTGATTCAGTGATTAAGGAGAATCCTTCACTTAATCTCCATTCAGTGAGGAAGATGAAAGTCAGGGGCTGAATAACCTGTAATACTCAATTCACTTTATTGAAGTGCCCATGTGACTTCTACTTTGTGGAAAAGTCCAAAATATAATTCAGGATATATCTTACATAACATTATATATATATCAAAAGCAGTGGTAAAAGATATCTAGCAGTGAGACACTTTAAAACAGTGGGTCTCTTCAGTGTTCAATTAAGGTTTCATGAAAATGAAGGGAATGGAATTACATTGTATAAAAAGAAGGCTTTTGGTTTAGACAACAGCAAAACCCACAGGACTGAAGATGTTAGTTTCCTCTAACAGTTCATACCTCTGAACATGGTCTATTTCAGGGGTGAGAAACAGCAGCGGCTGGCCCATAGAGGGCGCTGGGGCTCTGCCCCACCAGCTGTGGAGGGGAACAATATCTTTTGCGAATTTTCACTGACAGACAGTGTATCATTCTCTCATGGGGCGCTCGGCAAAGCGCCCCTGACTTGCAGCTAAATAGCCAATCCGGTTATGGTTGCTAGGGAAAAATGATGAATAATTGGCCTATCAACGTCACCAAATTTAACGCCTGTGGGGCGCTGGAAATGTAGCCCCAACTGCTACGTAAAATGCGTGAAGGTTTAGCATTGCTAGAGATACATGAGGAGCCAGCCAGCCAGTTTTTTTTCGTATTGCGACTCCCAGACTCTGTCCTACAGGGGGAAAAAATTACGGCGACGAGGAAGAGAGATGATGGCGATGGTGGTAACAACTGGAGTTCAAGAGCAGCTTCCATCAAATTCGGTGAAATCATTTCATATTTAAAAAATCAAATCATAATAATGTACCCTTTTGCGAGATGGACGACAGGGGAAAAACTTCTCGTTAAGGAGCTGGGACCTGACAAGCCTGAAATCAACATTTCCCAGCAAACCAAGGAGAAAGATAAACTGTACAAACGGAGTTTTAGTCGGAGCTGGTTCAACCGTAAGACGTGGCTGGCAGGTTGTGGTGCAGCCTATGCACTTTTCTGTTTTCCCTATATCCTCTTCAGAAGAGACAAATGTGATTCAACTTGGACAAAGGCTGAATCCCATTTCACCCCTTGGCCCTCCCCCTTGGCCCTACCCCTCCGTTTTGCGCGTTCACGTGGAGGGGTAGGGGTGTCCCAATTCCCATTATGACGGAGGGGTAGGGGGAAGTGGTAGGGCTATGTACCCCTCCAAATGGAGATTTTTCCGAGGCACACTCCAAACGGAGGGGTACGATGTACGGCAAGATGGCTGCTTCCGCATCTAAAGAAGGCCACAGATGTAAGTATTTTCTCCATGAATAGAGTTTTAAAATGTACGAAAACCACTTTTTTGTCTATTTTAACGTTGTTTCAATGTGTAGTGGTCATTTTCCTCGTAAAAAATCCCCTGAAAAAAATCGATAGTAGTCGAGGCTTCAGTTACGTGGTTACCGTTGCCAGGCTGAATGCCACTAGCGGTGCTCTGTGGGCAGCCCTGATGATAATCTACAGTGATAATGTTATCAATAATAACTTCGGCAACCTCGCTGCTGGTATTCAGTTACATTGATAGCGTTATGGGATACAACATGCATCAATGTCATACACAAATCGAATGTGACGGTAGCATGAGCTTGTCGCATCTGCCTATGTAAGAGACAGCGGCGACTACTGATAACGTACGCGATTGTCGAAGGGGTGTCCCAATTCGGAGGGGTTGACTTTCGGCCCTACCCCTTGGCACTCCGTTTCAATGGGCAAGGGACAAGGGGTAGGGCTAAGGGGTAGGGGTAGAAAAGAGAAATGGGATTCACCCAAAGACTGCACTAACTGACTTAAAGCACCTCGCCTAACATATCAAGAAGCATGAGAGATCTAAAGTTCACATAGAAAACTGCGTAAAGCTAGCTGTGTTCGGAAAGATTAGCATAGCAATGTAGCTAGATGATGGGCATCGCATTGCTGTAAGAAGGCACAATGAAGAGGTAGATAAAAAACCATAATATTTTATCTATTTGATAGCATTATAGCTGTAAATTGTTACTTTTCTGTGAAACTGTAAACTGTGAAATTGAATTATTATTGTGGAACTGTAGTCATTTTCCGACTGTTCATTTGAATGCTTATGCTAGATTAGGCAGGGAAATCTGTTAGCACACCAGCCCCACCAAGAATTTTTTTCACCAGCCACCACTGGTTTTTCCTATCAAGTGCCCTTTCAATTGAACAGAACTCAGTCTTTGCAAGAGTCCATCACTTTTCAAATGGTAGTTCAAAATTGTTTGTAGCCAAAACCACTTGCTCAAACAAATCCTCGCTTTGGTAGTGCCAAGCATATCTTGCAATGATGCAATGATGTATTCATCACAACCATGACCCAGACAGGTATTCAGCCAGAAATTACCACCTAGATAGATGAGTTAGTCAGCTATTTCAGTCTTTTCACAAGCCTTTCACTCATGCTATGCATGTGTAAATGTGACTAGGAACATTTTTGTTGTTGTTGTTGTTTTTGTTTTAAAACCTTTTTAGTCCAGTTTCTTTCACTTCAGGTGCAAAAGTACAGTCATTTTGGACCTCCATTCAGCACTGTGTGTGAACACATCCTGTGTAGACGCAGACACTCTGATAATGGGCTCTCATGCCTCCTCTATAGACACAGTGTAATATTTACTCCTTTTACAGTAGGTACCCTTTATCTCCGTTTCGGACTTCACTTACTCCAAAGGACATATCTGACACTCTAGCTGCAAAATGCTCCAAAAAGTTTCATAGAGCTGAGGGGGACTGGAGAGTTGCATGATATTTCCCTGTGGATTTGTCTCTACAAGTGGCTTCTTACACAACACATCCATTGTTAATATAAATTGTAGTGCTGTCAATCGATTAAAATATTTAATCACGATTAATCTCATAAATGTCATAGTTAACTCGCGATTAGTCGCAAATTAATCGCACATTTTTATCTATTCTAAATGTCCCATTAATTATCATTTTAATGCTCTTATCAACATGGAAAAGTGGATAGGTTTGCTTTGTGCAAATGTTTTTTTATTGAAAACAGCAACACTAACATTCTCACTTTGAATAGTCATTCACAATTGAAGCAAAATCTCACACAATTTAACATTGTCAATAAACAGATGACAAAAAAATTAAATAAATAAATACTTGGTTACAAAAAAGCCCCTTCAATAACCCTTTCTAAGGAATCAAAACAGGGTGATACAAAATAAAGTTACAAAGTGCAGATCATTGTAAACTAGGACTCAGCCTATAGTGCAGTTAAAACATGGCTTAAACTTTCCTTTCTTAAGTTTCCTTTGAACATACAAGCAGCCGGACTATGATGCTCTTCTATTTATTCACCAGAGGCTTATCAACGCAGCCTCTCATTTCTCTCCAGAAAGAATGAACATTACTTGGCTATGGCTGCAGTGAGCTTGTTCTTAGTTGTGGTATCCATATGCCTCTGTCGAAAGCCATCCATTGTCACCTGGTTTTGACAAGAAGGCAACGGAGAATTTGCATTCGCCGTGTGTTTGGCCATCAAGTGATATTTCAGACTGGATGTGCTGCGGTGATAATTCAGTTCACACCGACAATACACACAGATAACTTTGGTCTTGTCAGTCAACCCATCTGGCAACTTTTTGAAACTAAACTTTCCATTCAGAATCTTGTTTGCATCCATTTCAGCATTTCACGCTTGACATCCACACAAACCAGTAGCCTATTCTTTCACAGCCAGCAAGCAGGCAAAACCAAACACGTGCGTGGGGCGTGCCTATTGTTTTGTTTCCGGTTTACAATCGGATCCTGTAGTTTTTGTAATGTTACCAACAGTGGCCACACCTTTAAAAACTACAAGTTCACTCGGTCGCAAAGAGCGTTAATCGCACGATAAAAAAAATGACACCGTTAAAATTGATTTGCGTTAACGCGTTAGTAACGCGATATTTTTGACAGCACTAATAAATTGATTGATATATGTAGTTTTAACTCATTTCTTTTTTCATATGTCATTAATTTATCACTGTTCCTTCACATTGAATTGTAGTCTTGACAAGTAAGGGTTCCAGTTCCAGATTATTTAATCATTTTAAAGATGCCTTTTCAGGACCTTTGGATTAGTGAGCAACATCTGTGGTAACTACAGCGCTAAGTGATAAAACAGTGTGAGATGAATGCAAATGCCAGGATGCAGTGTGTATTTCAACACTCTTTTGTTGATTTTATCAGATAAAGGGGTAGGGGGGGTTGGTCCTCACATTCACTGATACAAAGTAGCTCACATGAAATCTCAGTCTCACAACAGTACACATAAAAGGATTAGTTGCTCAGACGGGAAGATGAACGAGATTAGAGGGAAGGCAAGCAAACAGGGCCTGCTGGTTGATCAGGGCTTACTGCTGGCCCTGCCCTATCTCTATACCTCTGATATGCCACAGATATATCAACCCCATATTGCCAGAACATAAAATGAAATGATGAATATTGCATGCTCTTTATCTGTGGGGTTTAATCATTGGTGGTTTGTATCTCACTCCCTCCTTTTGTGCATCCAGTGGTGTAAGTGAAGAATCAGTGCCAGCAGGACCATCTCTCTTGATGTTTCTGTCATCAGCACAGTGTCTGAATTATGAGCAGTCACTGATGCTTTCTAGGAATGTGTGTACTGTTTCTTGGTCGACCTTCAACTGCCAGTCGTGCACTGTTCAGACAAGGCCAGCTGACACTCTCAGCTGGGGTGGCAGCTTCACTGCTGGTTTGACAGAAGTTACGATCTGCCTTGCTGGGAGGGGGTGCTTGCTGTGGGTCATGCCTCTGCAGTTGGTGTCTGCTTTCAGCAACTGTCATGGTGCCAATGATTGTGAAAAAAAAAATCCTCTGTAAAAAATGTCAGTCCTAATAAGTCACTTAGTAATTAAAGTCCAGTTTCAGCTTCTGTTTATTTTATGTTAAGTTTTTAAGGATTATTGTGACATAAATCTGCATGCATCCAACAGTTGGGAGTCGTGTTTCTGTCCACCTGATGAATATAATTCTAATATTCACCGCAAACTTTGTCAGCTGTTTGGTGCTGAAGGTAGCTCACCATGGGTTTATCAAAAAAAAAAGAAAAGAAACAGAAAAAAAGAAAAAATGGCTTGTGTAAACCCACTGCATGACCTGCCCAGCACCAAACAGTAGACAGGCAGTTAACTACTAGCTCATGAACAGAGTGAAGCATTTAGAAGCTAAAGAGACAAATGTTTTGTCTGTAGTTGCTGGAGATTAAAACATAGCTTAAAGGAAGACTTAGACGTAGACTTAGACTATTACCTTATTGATCCCAAAGTGGGAAATAATTCCATTGCAGTAGCAGTTTAAACATACAGACAACAAAATATATACAACAGAAGTATAAGACTGACATTGAAAAACTAAGAGAAAAACAATGTTCTCAAAGAATTTAACTAAGCGTATAAACTTCTTAAAATATAACAAAATATGTAAATATGAATGACAGCAACTGCTAAAACTATAACTAAGTATAACTAAATATCTAGTTATGTTATATGTATTGTAATGTATAATACATATTATATAATATTATAATAATAAAACAAATACAATAAAACTAAGTATATAAACAAGTACTTACTGCAGAAAAAATGTGCAAGTTGCAGATGCTAAATAAATGTAAACAGACAGTATGTGCAATATTGCAGTAGTGCATATTATATGTAACACTGAAACATTGTGTCAAAGTCTGCCAGCTCCTTATCCGCTGCCACGCTCTCCCTCATCTGCACACCTGCTCAGCAGCGCACCCCTGACGCTAATCACAATCAGTGCCAAGCTTAAGCGGCTTCCTCACTCACTCTTCGCCTGATTGTTCTTAGTCCTCATGAAAGACTCTCAAGCGTATATTTTTGGACAGATTCCTCCAGTTTCTGCTCTCCTGTTTCACTGTAAAGACCCCTGTTCTGTGACCCCAACTATGACTTTTGTCGTGCCCCCTCTGGACCACAGTATCTGTGAGAGTCACGTGCTTCTCCTTTCAGTCGGCGCTGCATTTGGATCCTTGTATCCCCGTTACATATTGGGGTTTGTGAGGTTGGTGGATTAACTGTTTAAATTGCTATTGTACAGTGTGATGGCTCGTGGCAGGAATGACTTCCTGAAGCGGTCCTTGTGACAGTGGAGCTGAAGCAGTCTATTGGAGAAGGAGCTCCATTATCTGTTTACCAGGTGGTGAAAAGGATGTTCAGGGTTATCCATGATGGATAACAGTCTGTTCAGTGTCCTCCTCTCCACCACCTCCTCAAAAGTGTCTAGTTTGCAGCCAACAATGGAGCCGACCTTCCTGATCAGTTTGTTCAGTCTGTTGGTGTCGCCGGCTCCGATGCTGCTCCCCCAGCACACTGCAGCAAAGAAGAGTGCTCTGGCAATAACAGACTGGTAGAAGAATAAATGTCGGTCTTTGTTTGCTTTCCCAAAGTAGCTAAAATAATAATTTCATGCAGCTTTAAAGAGTCATTTCACCTTACCTTTAGCCATAGCGGTCTTGGTTTATTGTTTCAAGTTCTATTTTTCTGCTCCAAAAAAATAAAAACCACCTAGCCTATGGTCCTACAGTCATGGTCCTGTTGAGTGTTTTCACCTAATCTACCTTCTACTGTAAGGACTGCTTGGGTGTGTACAGACTGCTTGATTGGCATCCCCCTCACTCCCCTGTAAGCTTTGTTAAATCTGTTAATTACCAGAACAACTGATGGACCAAACATTAAAATTCTATATTTGCTTCACAAGTTGTTAAAATTGGTAGTGAACTTTTTGCAGTGTGGACTCCCCAGAAACTGCAGTGTATCCCATCCAAGATGCAGAGGGAATGCTTGTGAGATGATAGCCAGTATACAGTGCATATCCAACCCAACTGCTGTCTTGTTTATCCCAGGCCAAGAAAGCTTACTTGCAGCGAAATACTTTGAATAGATTTTTTGGAAGTTTATTCCTCTAGTCTTTCACATGAAAGAAGAGAGAAGCTTTGAAAAGCTCTAACCAACTTATTGTCACTTTTGCACTTGTCAGGCAAAGTATCGACCCATCAGGAGGCAAACACAGAAGAACAGCATTTTGATTGGACCTCCAGGGTTGGATTACTAAAATATTCAGCTGTGGCAAACTTTTGACAAGCTTGTCGATGTGCTTTTTCAGCACCCACACATCAGGTAAGTTACCCTGGTTCTAGAACTCAGGTAATGAATGGAGTTCTGTGAGCATTTTTGGGGATCATGTACTTCAAAAAGATCATTGTTACTCCCCCTCAGTATATGTCATGCTTCTGCTATTTCCCAGTATCCTACTGGTGTCTAACTCCTCACTCAACCCCTGCTTCCACCTACCTCTTCTTCGTGAGGTGCTATTGATATTTGCCTTGTACAACAGTTGTTATGGCTGTGTTTGCTACTTTTTCAGAGTGTTCAACACCACACACATACTCACACAAACACAGAAAACAGCTTCCTCATGGCCAATAGAAAACCTGATGAGCTGTAGAGGTCAGTCAGCTTCACATCCACAAACAGTCACACTCTCTACCTCACTCAGAGGGGAAATTGGACTGCCTATTCCCATCTTATTTGACCCCATCACTGTAGCTATCACCCACCAGGCAAACACAATAGACCACCATGACATTGACCATCTATTACAAGAACACTTTACTCTCCTTTGGACGCACATTTAGGTCCCTTAAGGGGTGAATGCCTTGGTTTAGTAAGAGCTTTGTGCTTCTGCCACACCGGACAAATTCCCCTCCAGGCCTATGCTATCAGTATTGCCACTGTTACTGCTACACGCTTTGTGCAGTGATTTCTGCTGCTCATTTCTATTTGTCTGTCTACCCATGTATGAATCCACCCTGTCATCATCTTTCATCATCTCCCTTCTCCCCCTCGACATGTGAGTTTCCTGACACATGATGTAGGAACTGGTTAATGGTATAGAGGAAGACACTCACCCCTCCAGCAAAGAGGCCAACTTTAAACATGCAATGCAGCTCTTTCCCTGTCAAGTCCAGTCAAATCATATTATATGCAGTGCTTTTAACAAAGCAACTTCAACACAATGCACTTCACAGAGAACAAAGGCCGCAACGAAGAAGAAACATCACATGTTGAAACATGTGTGATGAAATGGTCTTGATTATATGCGTTAGTGGAGACGAGCTTGATGAAATGTCCTTAATGACTAGTGTCTCTAAAAGCATGAAGAAATAGCACAGCTGATTTTGGTAGATAGTAAAACTGTAACTGCAACAGCAATTTGGTCATATAGAAGAGTTCTGGATTCTGAATTAATTTGCAGCACTTTTTAAAAAATCACAAACTCTAGTAAACTCACAAAAAGATAATAAGACTAGGGGCTCTATTTTCGATTCACGGTGCAAGGTCAGGTCTGCTTCGCCGCTGGGGCATGGCGGCGCAGACTTTGGTCTGCTTTTCCACACTGCGCTGCGGACACAAATACTCCCCCTTCTCATCTCAGTCCCACCCAGCGGTGCCACTCGGAAGGAGGGAGGGGAGAAGGCGTGGAGTGGGTTTGACATAGCCGAGTCCAATCTTCACCAATCCCACCAGCTCCTCGCCTCACCTTTAAAAATGCCGCTGGCGAGGCGCATGGCAAGT
This sequence comes from Chaetodon trifascialis, assembly GCF_039877785.1. Classification (NCBI taxonomy): domain Eukaryota; kingdom Metazoa; phylum Chordata; class Actinopteri; order Chaetodontiformes; family Chaetodontidae; genus Chaetodon; species Chaetodon trifascialis. The sequence goes on from NC_092060.1 coordinate 7,116,675, forward strand.
TTCGATGATTCGAGGATGAGCCCACGCAGGAAAGTGTCCAACGCCCAAACTTCTCCCAGGAGGAGACTGACATTCTGGTCCAGGATGTCCAGGCTCACAGTGGCCGTATGTACGGCCTCACAAATTTTTTTTAAATACTGTGTATCTGTTTAGTGTGGAAAGTTATTGATCGTCAGATGTTTTTTGAATTGATGTAACCGCAAATACTCACTAAATGACAAAGTTGGGCGGCGAGGCGCTCCCTCCTCTCCCATGCACTCTGCTGCTCTCCCAGTTGACACGGCACATGCAGTTCGGCCTCTCTCCATCTTAAGTCCCTTAATGTGTCCTCTGTGAGTTCATAGTGACATCCACGTCGTGCAGCCATGTTGTGTAAAACGCAACATGCCACGAAGAATGCACCGACACTCTGAGGGCTGTATGTTAATGAACCACCTGTCCAGTCCAGACATCTAAAACGCATCTTGAGATCCCAAATGTGCATTCGATAACTGACTGAGCACTGCTGAAAACACCATTAAAACCACGCTGCCGTCTTGTTGAAGGTGTGATATATGGCGTCATCAATCACGTTTTCAGTGGATAGACGTTATCACCTAGCAGCCACCCATCCAGAGGGGTGTCCCCCTGAAAGACTGTATGGATGCTAGAATTCGCCGGATGAACGAGTCATGTGCCGACCCGGGGAAAGTGGCATACACGTTTGTCACCAGGCAATTTGAGTCACAGATCACTAGACATCCCTGTTTCACCTGTGTACATTCAGTCAGGTTGATTGACCATTATGCGTGCCGAACACCTCCCCCTACTGCACTGCAACGCCCATCCTAGCGTACCTCTGTGCGCCTCGGTTTACCAAAATACAAAGTGCACTGTGCGCCCACCTGCGCTGCACGAAAATACCACTGCACGGGGTGCGTACCCTGTGCCCCGACAGCAGCGGGGACGTAAATAGAGCCCTAGGAGTATAAACCATGCTAGTGGCTCTGTGAAAATGTGATTAGGTACAGCAGCATTTTGAGCCAAATACTTATTTTGCTTAGCTCACATGCTTATCGTGACGATGTAATCTAGCATGAAACATATGATATTTGACAATTAGCATCAAACAAGGTGCAGCTGAGGCTGATGCGCATGTCATTAGATTTGAAGGTGTTCGGTACTGGGCTACATGAAATTTTAACCAGGTAATAGGGCTAGATACAAAGTCAGGTGATCATCAATTCTGTTTATCCTCAGGGGTGACATGTACCAACTTTTATGGAAGTGCAACCAATAGTTTTTAAGACAGTTCCCTCAAAACGACAAATGTCAACTTGCTGGTGGTACTTGAGGAAATGTCAGAGGATCACTAAAGTATGTATGATTCATTCTCTGGCCATGAACATCAATCAACAAACGTTACAAACAGTATGCCAATCCTTCAAATAGTCCTTGAGACATGCTGGTAGCAAGGGTAAAAAGTCATGTTAAAGAGTCACAGTCAAAGAACAAACTAAACTAGAACCATTAACAGATTATCCAGTCACAATTTCAACATTCCAAAATTCAGCATTATATTACATGAAATTGCAGAAGGCAACTTTCCATAAAAGCACCAATTTGTGTGCAGATTCCAAAAAATAAAATAGTGGGCCAGTTGTACCTTGAACTATACCTTGTACAACTGGCCCACCCTAAATGACTTGGAGAATTTTCTTAACATTTATTTTTAATGATTAAAATCAGCATTTTAATAAAACCCTTAAAACACAAAGGTTTCCATTTAAATAATAATAATAATAATAATAATACAGCACTTATTCGCCTATTATCACATGATTTCTAGTCCAGTCACAGGGCCATCATTGGTCACCCAAGACATGTTGCGCTCATGCACACACGTCACAATCTGGCAGTTGTTCGGCAAAAAATGGTGACTGAGAAGGGTAGTGGATTCTATATTGTAGTTACATGCTGCTACAGTTAAATGAATGCATCGCTATGGCACAACAGTTTTGTGCGTTTTTAGTCAGGCTCTCGCCCTGTTTTATGTTGAATACAGTAACACGTCATTTTCCAACTATGTAGAAGCTGTGCATTTATGAAATCGTATCATTGCTTTTTTTATATACCTGCAAATGCATTTCCCATCAAAACTAGAACTTGTAGAAAATGTAGACAATATAGTGGTGGAGCTCCTGCCTGACTTGACTGTCTTCAGTTTACCCTCACAGACAGTTAAGGTCATGAATGAACAGCGCAGTGCACTGTGCTCTCTCTCCTGTTAAAAGTCATTGTAGCTCACCCAGTACTCTGATCGCTCTGATTTCTCCCTCTCCTTGCAATCAATTTAAAGAGTAGTCCGGTCAGATCAAACAAAAATGAATTAACAGGCATTAAAATGTCTGTTTTTGTAATGAATTTATGTGTTGATCCACTTGATCCATAGCAAAAATATAGATTACGAGACAAGCCGTGTGTGCCATTGTCAAACTGTCGCAGTGAGATAATAAGCTACGGCATTGAAATGTATTTTAAAAAGATTTTGAACATGTCATAATCAGCTAGACGTACTAGTCGCCCTCCACAGCATGATACCTGTCATTTTTGTTTACGTGAGACTATCAGTTGGAAACAGTGTTAACTTTTGTAATTGAGTAAATGTAAAGTAAATGTGGCCCACGCAAAATTGAAATCCTGGCGCTGTGCCTGCCTTGAAATAGAGCCAGGTGAGCTTGAATTCCCTCCTGATCCTGTACCATCTTTGATCATTGACCAAAGGAATGAAGAAATAATGTGAAATGTTGCTGAAAAATTCAAAAGCTAATGCCAATGATTGCTTAGATTTTCGGTTACGTACTTTATTAAATGGGATGTTTGCGTGTTAGAAATACTAATATAAAGCGAACAACAGATTTAACATGTAGCATAGGTTAATAGCCACAATCAGGCTCACACTATGTAGAGTCCATGGTGCCCTCTCTGCAGCCAATAATGCCACAAAGCACAACTATTCTGATTATCATAAAAATGTCCAACTTGTAAATCTACATCAACGCAATGTTTGCAAGTGCAGCTGTGAGAATACTTTTTAATACCATGGCACAAATACAGGTTTGACAGCAGAACTACTCCGATATGCAGGATCTTTGTGATTTACGGAAAAAGCAGGTACACGCCTCTGGCTAAGTGTAAGAGTTCAAAGATATGATGCTGCTTCTTTCCTGTGTGATTCATCTGGAGTTCCTCATCCCTTGTCTAAAAGAGCAGGAACATTTTTAATTTGACTGTATGTTGTTTACGTTTATTAATAGCAAAAGGAAGATATGACGTAATTGATTTCATATTGAAGAAGATTTGGCTGTCTAGTTTCTGTGTATGCACAGACAGTACAAGCCAGGCTGTATGTTTCATGTATAAGGACAGTCTTTTTCCTTCTTCTGTGTGGATGTGAGTCCTTTATTCCAAACACTATGGAGTCTATATATCAATTTTGGTTTAACAAAATCATGACCTGAAGTTCATCATGTTACATCTCTAATATTTAAAGGACCCAGTCAGTGAGTCTTATCAATCTTCAAACCAAAGACTTGGTACCTTCTGTCATAAGATAGTGTAATTTGTGCTATCAATCATTTTGCTAATGGTGGATGTTAAACAGTGGATATCTCAATTTGGAATTAAATCTCTCTGGGGATTTCTCACTCTCCATAAAGGGGTTTGATGCTTGCTGGGACAGAGGCCAAAGACATTTTTATTATTTTGTCTTGATCCAATTTTCATTCAAATGATCAAAGCCTCCCCTGGGTGGTTTTCTATCAGCCTCTAGTAGAGTATGTTTCCTCAGACCCTGTAGTGGTGCTCTCCAGATGATGATGATGAAGTGAGGAAGTCCATTAACAGGAAGGGCAAGGCCATTTAAACCCAAAATGAAATACAGACATGGTGGCATGCAGGTGCACATACACCCACAAAAACAAACACTGTAGACCTCAGTTGACAGCCTGTTCTCAGTTCCAATGCATCAAATGACAAAGAGAAGCAAGACTGATAAGAGAGACAGAGCACAAGGAACTCTCAGTGAAGGGAGGAAGAGATGAAGAACTGAATGTGACATGAAGAAATGACTGAGAGCCAAAGAGAGGGACACAAGAACTGATGAGATAGATGTCCCAGTGCCTGCCACAAATCCAATTGGACGTCAAGGTACAGTATGATTGCTCTCTGTTCTTTTTTCTTATTGGTTATTATCTGCTGTGACTGACCTGCAGAAGTTGGATTTTTGTGTTGGGACCCCCACCTACTGCCCTTCCATGGAACCTTGCCAAAAACTCTTGCCGCCCCGTTGCCAGCCCATGTAAAATTTTCTTGATCTGCCCCTGGTTCACCCCCATTTAATATCAATGGGAGGGATATCGCGAATTGTTCCATCCAATGTGGTGGATGGGCTGAGGTGATGCTTGCAGTGGGCATACAGTGCATTTGGGTAGAAGTCTCTTTGAGGAGGCACGTTTAGGTAGTGTTGTGCTATTATGAGAAGTCAGTGAGGTGCACAAGTATGACGGTACAGTGATGTTGTCAGGGTCACCAAAACTGTGATCTGCTGCTGCACAACAGCCCTGTTTCTTTTTTGTGTGTGTTTCTGATGGGTTCACAAAAAGCTTTTTTTCACCTCCGGCAACTGATTAAAACTATAAATCATGGCTAACTCACTCATAACCAAGACTAATGGTAAATGCTGTTATTAAATCAAAATTATTGATTCATCTATGTTTAAGCCACACTAATCAATATTATTACATTAGCCATGGATCAAACAACCATGGGTAATGTGAGAGGTACTGAAGTGTCAAACGATTCTGCAGTTCCCCATCTTGAGAGCATTTTTTACGGTCTTTCAGTCATTTTTTTGGTTTTCTGTCTCCCACCACATTGCATTCTGTCTCACAGATCACATCATCCATGTTTGCAGCTGCAGCAAAAATAGCAAGAATAAGGTGACTCATTGTCACCTGCCCAGCAGCAAATGGCAGACTGACACAGTTAGCAACTAGCTGGTGAACATAGCGGAGCCATGAGTAGCAGTAGTGGAGACAGATATTACCCTGAGGAGCTGGTGGAGACCAAAAAAAGCTAAAAGCTGAAAGGAGATGTTCTTCTGCATTTGGTAGGTGGACACAACTCCAAATGAAAGATAATGTTGCTCCAAGTTTGCTGAATTAGTCAACAGTTTGCTAACACAATCACAATAACAGCTTAATAAAGTGATAATCTATCAATGCTATGTTTACAGCTTGTTCCATTGCCCAGTAAATAGATTTATTAACTCATCTAGCTGTTATGGAGCAACATTTAGAATCGGGTTTCTGGCCACCTGATGCATGTAAATTCAGTTTTCACTCTTTCAGTTCAGTTTTCAGATCAGTTTTTGCTCTCTAACAACTCTTGAGAAAAATATCTGGCTTTTCAGGTGCTAAATATTTTACCTAAATGTGTCTGTTTGCTGTTTGCTGTGACCAAATATGACTGAGAGCGATGAGACTGAACAAAAGTTGTGAGCCACATTAACATGAAACAAAGGCATCTTGTGTTGATACACCTCTGTCTTCAACGTGGACTGACAAGTGTAGAAAATATCTGTTCTGGGAGCTAGATAATTGAAAACATTTCTCAGATAATGCATTGGGTATGTATTGGCCCTCTGGCTGATGGTGGAAGTACTGTACCTTCTGTCCCACAGTTTACAGTATTCCTCTTCTCTCAGCTCCTTCAGGAACATCTGAACTCGTCTTTAAGTTGCCATCTCTCAGCTGTTGTCTGCATTCACATTATGTTAAGTTGACTTGACGAGGTCTGCCTCCTTTGAACACACACTCTGTTTCAATAGAGACACTTCACGTCTCTGTCTTGCCTCCTCTCGCTCTCATCTCATCAGAGACAAGGTGCTGCTCATGCCTGTCACTTCTGTGACACACACATCGCAATCTGAGGGAAAACAACACACAAGCACAGAGCCAAGCCTGTGGGTAAAATGTATATGTCCCTGAGATACGTAGGTAGTTTTAAGTTGACTTGTGCATGTTTCGTCTTGCTTTCGTCTTGTCAAAGTAATTGGCTTGTTGGAGGTGGGATGGGGGGAGCCTCTGCATCGCTATCCTGTTCAACAGAGGATCTGAGAAAATCACATCTTTATTCAAGACCTCTGTTACTCCCCCAGGAAGACACACACACAGAGAGAGAGAGAGAGAGAGAGAGAGAGAGAGAGAGAGAGAGAGAGAGAGTGAAGAAAAAAAAGGAAAGCAAGAGAAGGAAATTATGGCTTGTAAAGAAAACCGGGAAGAGATCGATATATATGTATGTATGTATGGCCAAAAGTATATGGACAGTCAAACACTTCAGCCATATGTGATTTTTAAACGTCATTCCTACAGTAAGCCAGTGACATTAATCGTCATGAATCATTCATCATTTTTTTTAGCAGTACCCATTACAATTATTTACATCAAGCATTACCTCTCAATATAGCAGTTTTTATTGTTAGAGGCAGATTGCGTCATTCCCGCACTGGATTCAAAGTTAATAACACAGTGGTTACTGTTCCCATTAAAAGCGTTCACCTGGCAAAACACCAGATGGCTTTTATTGTGAAGACACCACAGGAAACACAGTGTTCTCACCAAGGTTAGCGCTGACAGAGATTGCTCGTCAAAAAATCAGTGCGCAAAACAACACATGGTAATTTTCCACGTTTTGTCACAGTGGATTTATTAAATATTGCAGGGAGTAGTAAAAGAAGATGGCACAGCTACAGTCAGCTGTGAGATGAAGAGCTACAGGCAACAGGCTGCACACCTCCTGCTCCTCGGCAAGGTAACTTTGCTGTCCTCTGCTGTGCAGCATGAATTCAGACCATAGTTGCTCTTGTTCAACATCTTTATTAAGACATTGCAAGTTTGTTGAGCAGCTCTGCAGTATCATGAACAGCACTGACCAAAAGCACAGAAAGGTATGCAGGCAGGGGCGTCCACATAAATGCTCAAATTGTGGCCAGAGCCTTTATTTACTTCAACTGCAGTTTCCATTTTTAAAAGATTGCTGTTAAGATAACTGAAAGCAGTGTTATACAAAGCTAAGCTGTGTTTCACTTTAAAAGAAGTCAAAGGGGATAATTTTTTTATTTTCTGTGAGACTTTAAAATATTCCATAATGATACCTCAAAGAGATATATGGGCCTGGTTACATACACACACACACACACGCACACGCACACGCACACACACACACACACACACACACACACACACACACACACACATACACACACACGCGCGCTCGCTCGCTCTCTCTCTCTCTCTCTCTCTCTCTCTCTCTCTCTCTCACAGTAACAGACACAAGAAAAAGAAAATAAATATAATTATATATAATAATTTGGATAAATGTACAAATGAGCGGTCAAATGATTTGTTTATTACTTATTTTTCAGCCTTTCATTTTGTTTCTTTTCTTTTGTTGTTCTGGAATCTGATTTGTAACAGTATGATGATGAGCTGATCCCGGTGCAGTGTGAGTAGAGAATTGATTCAATGTGATTTCCTTCCAGGTCTGTCAATCATCAAAATGCAACACTTTCCATAAAGAATAATAATAATAATACATTTTATTTATAACGCACTTTTCATTCCAAGAAATCTCAAAGTGCTACAGCACACATTACAGTAAAAACATTTAAAAAAAATTTATCTTATAATAAAATTAAATTTTTTCTTTAGGTGTTTTTTAAAAGCATCCATGGTCTGTGGGGTCCTGAGGTGACTGGGCAGGGAGTTCCACAGACGTGGTGCAGCAGTGCAGAAGGCCTGATCTCCCATCTCCCATGTGTGTGTGAGGGAATTTTCTATCACAGGCCTTCTGTGGTAAGGCGCCCAAAATCTCAGGGTTGGACAACACAGAGGCCTCAGACAGAGACACATTAACATAATATTTGGAGGCCATTCTAGCAGACAGTAGATAGTTAAGTCTCTCCTCGTGAGGTAGCCAAGGTCTTACAGATAAACTGTATAGACTGATATCAGACCAATTCAAGGAGGAATGCTCGAGGAGACATTTTAAGAGAATTACGTCAAAAGTGTCCTCAGTTAGAGGGATGGATGTCAGGGCATATGTAAGTATGGTATGAGCTATTGTTTGGGCTTTGACAATCCAATAGAGTACCAGAAATGTAGAAGGAGGGTACACAATATCCATAATAGGGAAATAGTAGAATAGTAGTAGAAGGGAAAACATGTGACATTGGGGGTATTAATACACCCCATTAGATCGGACATCTTCAGAATTTGGTGTGGCACTACCTTGGTTCACTTGTGGACATTGTGTTGCTCATCAACTTTTCCTTGATGCATCAAGCCTGCAATAAATACCTCTGCATAACACATCTGAAGTCTCCTGGTGAACTCCCTCCTTCAGCTCACAAGAATTTCCACCACGATGTGCAGAGCGTGTATTCCGGGTTGGGGTTTGCTTGGTGAGGAGTTCATGGTGAGGTGTTTCCATAAATGCACTGATGGGTGATGAGAGCGATTTTGTAATTTATTCTGGCAGTGATGGGAAGCCAGTGAAGTGTGCGGAGTACTGGGGTGATGTGTTCGTGTTTCCTGACTCTGAGTAGGATCCTGGCTGCAGTGTTCTGAATTAGTTGTAACTTGTGGAGACTTTTGCTGGGGTCCTAATGAGGAGGGCATTGCAGTGGTCCAGCCTAGAGGAGATGAAGGCGTGGATGAGCTTCTCAGCATCAGATATGGTGAGGGAGGGGTGGAGTCTGGCAATGTTCCTTAAGTGGAAGAAGCAGGATTTACACAGATGTTTGATGTGGTTCTCAAAGGTTAGGTGAGGGTCCAGTCTCACACCGAGGTTGGTGACAGCAGATGAAATGGGGATATTTTGCCCAGAAAAGGTGATGGTGGTTATGGAGGATGATTGGATCTGGTGGGGGGGGGTGCCAATAAGTATGGCTTCAGATTTAGAGTAATTGAGATGGAGGAAGTTATGACTCATCCTTGCCTTTATCTCCTCCAGGTAGGTAGTGAGTGTTGAGAGTGTTGATGGTGACAAACCAGTTGAATCAGTCCTGAGGTACAATTGGGTGTCATTGGCGTAGCAGTGGAATGAAATTCCATACTGGCTGATGACATGACCAAGGGGGAGCATATATATAATGAAAAGTAATGGACCAAGTACAGACCCTTGAGGGACACTGCAGGTGAGAGGAAGGGTTGTAGATTTTGCAGAGCCCATGCTGACAAAGTGGGACCTCCCAGAGAGGTAGGAGGTAAACCAGTCCAGGGCAGAGTTTGAGAGTCCAATATTTTCATGGAGGCGCTTGAGGAGAGTGAGGTGGTCAATAGTGTCAAAAGCAGCTGTCAAGTCAAGGGGGATGAGGAGGGAAGGAGAGCCGGCATCCACTGCCATAAGAAGATCGTTAGTGACACGGATGAGAGCAGTTTCAGTGCTGTGAGCAGAGCGGAAACCCAATTGGAATTTTTCGTACAGGCCGTGAAAATGCAGATGGTCTTGAAGCTGAGCTGCTACAACCTTTTCCAGCACCTTTGAAATAAACGGGAGGTTGGAGATGGGCCTGTGGTTGGCTAGGACTTCCGGATCAAGGGAGGGTTTTTCAGGAGTGGTTTGATGACAGCTGCTTTGAGTGCAGAAGGAACGTGGCCAGATTTTAAGAAGAGGTTTATGATTGTAGTGATGACAGGACTTATGGCAGAGAGGTTTGATCAGTGTTGTGGGAAAGGGGTCCAGGAGGCAGGTGGTTGGTTTCATTTTCTTGATGAGGGCAAGACACAATAATGGAGTCAGAGCACTTCCTTGTTGCTGAAATACAGTCAACAGGCTGCAGTTAACTGCAGTGTCATACATAACTGTTATAATTTGAATACATTTAGCATGAGCTGTTCTTAGTGTTCTTTTTTAAGTGCTTGAATCACTGCTATAGTATTGTTTAGCTAAGTTTCACTCATCATCAAAACCAGGATGACTCAGTCTATAATGATTCTCATCACCTGATCTGCTGTTAAATATAAAGTGCACTCATGAAAGATAGATGCATTGATGTATATTCTATTTTGTTGGCAGTAAATCAAATCATCAAATGCAAAAAAAAAAAAAAAGAAGTTCCACTCTCCTGGTTCTATTTCTCTCATTATGCCCTCACATTCTGATCCTATAGAACTCATCTTTTATTCCCTTGCTTTCTCACATGTCCTTTCTCTCTCCTCAGGCACCTTCCTTCTCTGTGTTCTTCCACTGTATTTCCCCCCTCTCTTGAATGTCCTCGTCCTCTATCACTCCCTGCCTTATCTCATGCTGCCTCCCTGATCACACCATCATCTCCATCTCTCTCCTTTCCCATCTTCCCCATATGTCTCGGTTGTCTGCCGCTCACCAATGATTCTTCCTCGTGTGTTCGAGTATGAGGTATCCGTCATTTGGACAAACATCAACACCCTCTCTTAAAATTAAATGATTGCTGTTGTAAAAGTAACAGCAGCACCAGCACACATTCCCTCTAAATGAAATTGCAGTTGGGCCTACACTAAACTCAGTTTTATGGATTGGCTTTCATGAAATAATCATATTTCTTAATTGTAATCTTTCTGTCAATGTCGCAGTTTGTGAGAGCTATTCACACTTTCCAAACAATTAGTTTAATCTGCAGGTTCAATAAGGATCCTGGGAGACACTCACAGTCAAGAATAAGGTTAAACAACTAGAATCTCTTTATTTATATAAAATGAGTCAAACAATCATTGGCCAATGCATTAGCTTTGCACTCTGAATTTCATCAAAGTCGCTTTAAGGTTGTTATAATCATCTTATTCAATTCAGACAATGACATTTCCATTCAGCATCAACTTATTTCAGCTGTCATTTAAATATTCAACCCAAACATCATGTTTAAACTTCATTTTAAAATGTGACAATTTGGAATTTAAAGGAGTAGCTTGACATTTTGGCAAAAACGATTTTGCAATTTGTGTCCAGAATTAGATCAGTTCCACTCATGTCATGTCTGCGTGGGTAAGCACAAAGCTAGAGCCACATGAGCTTAGTTTACCAGACGGGGGGGGGACAAGCTTACCCGGCTCTGACCAAAGTTCAGAAATACCAGATCTCAGATCTGTTTTATGTGGTATGTGTTCGCTCGATTTATACTGCACAACCTTTTTAGCCACGTGTTAATGTGTGTCAACATTTGTTTGTACGACCTCTGGAGTTCAAACTGGAGTGGTTGATATTCAGCATTTAGACTTAGTCAAAAGAGTGCACACACTGCAGAACTCGCAGCTAACACGCAGGATATGTAATTAACATTCATACCATTCATATAATCTTTTAAGAAGAATTTTTTTGCTTTAGTGCTAAGCTGCCGTGTCTGTATGTCTGTTCGTCTGTTTTTTCACTTTACCAAGTGTTTGAATGTTTTTGACTCAGCCGCCTTTCAGTGTGCTCCCACTTAGTTGTACACAAAGTGTAAGCTTGTATTCTAGTTGCTTTAGACCACTACAGCGAAGTGATGGATGGCAAATGCCTGGAGCTCACATTGACTTTTTACTGAGGTACTTCACACTGTCACTTTCACGCCTCACCATGTGACATCAGAGCACTTTATATTCATTCATGTCAGTACCTTCCAGTCTGCCATATGTCAGAAATGCGTGTGTGCGTCCGCGCCTGAGCTTATGTGTACAACTGTTATTTCCTGCCTTGCACGTTGCCGAGGCTAGATGCAGCCCCATGACAGCTGTTTAACCCCAGAGCAAATGTGGATGTCAAAGAGTGCTTGTCAGCGGAAGACTGCTCATTCCTACCGCTGGGTCTTACTGTATGTGTGGAGTTCAAACCGTCCTCAAAGCTGCACTGCTGCTGCACTGCTACAGAGTGATGATTAAAATGTTTCTGCAGGCTATCCAGCACTTTAAAAGAGAGAAAATGGAGCTATAGATCAGTGTAACCGTGAATATTTAAGATAGTAATATTTTTCAATTTTTTTGCAACAGAGTAGCCATGGATGCTGTTTGCAGTTGTGCTGACATTGGGACAAATAGGATGTGTAACAGTCAAACTTTTTTTTATGAGCTGACAGAGGGAATCAGTGCTTCTCCAGCAAACTGAAGTTTGCATAAAGGCATGGTGAACAAAAATGAAGTCCCCAATATTGGGGGCATTTCAGGGTATGGGGGTGCAAATATGTCTGTCTTATAGGTCAGACACGTCAGCTGCCTTGTTTGATTATTATTTAGCAACACATGGTTGCTTAAGTGCAGTAGGAAATCTGTATGGAGAGAACACAACACTTTTAACTGCTTCATCATTAATGGCAGGCTGAAGTCCCTGTTTTAAGCAAAGGTTTCCAAAAACAACCGTTTGACTTGGATAAAACATCCACAGCAACAGCAATGTTTCTGCCACCATGGAAGAAAAATACCTGAGCTCAGTTTCTGATCATATCAAGATATTTTTCCTGTTATTAGGAAATTTAGGAACCAAGTGATTCTGTTTTCACAAGAAATGATTCTTGATATATTAAAATGTCGCTTCATGTTGTGTGACGGCCCCAGGGCCTCTGTCAGGGTTTGCTGTGTTGTGTCTGTCTGTCAGTGCTGCTGGTCCCTGGTTGGTTGGAGCCGGAGGGCATCGAGGAACGGGACGCAGCTGGCCACTGTCTCCAGGTTGCATCAAACCCTGGCAGTCTGGCGATTCCCAGGCACCACTGTGTTATTTTGGAGTCCCTTTTGATTTTTTTGTTTAGTTTATTTATCTTAGTTAACCTGGCTACATGTTTTCCTGCCTGTTTCATTTGTTATAGCGGACCCTTTTGTTGTATTTGTTACCTTAAAATGAATCTTTGTTTCATAAAATTCCTTCCATTCGGTAAATCCCTTTGTTTCCCTTATTTGTGATGGTCTCAGAGCTGGGCCAAAACAGTTCACAAAGCTTTCCCATTATTTCAAAAAACAAACAAACAAAAAATACAAAAAATACATTATTTCCCAGATGCTGTGGTGTGTTTGTGTGCACAGCTTGCAATATCTTCTTTTTTTTTTTTTTTTTAATATTCAAACATTAGTTTACGTTAAACCTGGCTAATTAACAAACTGAGAGCCTGAGCTTAGACTTAGACTTTACTTTTTGATCCCAATTGGGAAATGCTTTTGTTGCAGCAGCAGGTTAAACAAACTATCCAGCACCCAGCAGCGTGGCTTATGTAAATAGTTATAGATATGAAGCTAGTTTCACAGTGAGACAGATCCCATAAACTTGGTCATTGCAACTGGAGATGTGCGAAGAAATGACAAAGACAGAACAGCAGAGTGGAGTGAAATAAAAACAAAATACAATGAGGGAGGACAAACAAGGACAAATGACCATCACTATTCCTCAATGCTGCATAAGGCTTGAGGGGGCACTCTGTCCTATACACTCTGTATTTCTCATTCCCCATACTTCCCTCTATCATTGCCCTCTCCCCCTCCCTCTCCCTGGCTACTGAATAGCAATGCAACACATTAAACAGTCTCGAGAGGAGATACAGCTAACAAGACTCAGCAGTCACTGGCTGCCTACCAATAGAGGCTTATAGTATAAGACTGGCTCGAAAGAGAAAGAGAGAGATTAAAGTGGTATTCAACTAACCCTCTCTGGCCCTCTGTTGATTTAAATGGAAGAAGAGTGAGAGAGGTAAGAGAATTTCAGACAGAACGAGATAGAATGAGAGGGGGAATAGGAAATAAATAGATAATCAGGCAGAGAGGGGAAGGACAGAGATGCAGGCTGATATAGATAGCACTGGAGAGGTCCCGTGTTTTATTATGTGCTTGCCTTAAGGCTGCCAAACAAGCAAGAAAAGTTGTGTGAAAAGTAAAGATTTTTGGTCTTTTTGCAGTCCGAGGTTATGTGAGTGATTATGTATGATAATTGTTTGAGTTTTATTCCTTTGTATTGAGCAAAGTCTGTTGGGTCAGTCGGGTCTGAAGACTACAGGTTTAAAAATGAACATATTTGTGGGTGAGAGTTAGGAAGAAGTGAGCTTGCCAGATTTCTGTCGCTGCTCCTCGTCTCAGCTGCAGGCCAGAGACTCCAAGCCACACCATGACACCCCCAACTGAACTGTCAGTGGTCAAGTTCCCATGTGGGTAGTGAAGATGCCAGGTTTTGAGGAGGTACAATGTGTGAAGAAAAAAAGACTATATCTCTGATGCTGCTGGACTGATTTTGATCCTTTTTTCCATCGTGACTCATAAAAGTGAAATTCTAAGTTGCTGGAGTACTCTTTGACTCGCTGTGTATAAAATCTACATTTTGGAGACTTTCAGATGGTAGAGATTGTGCCCTGGTGTCTGCACATTGTGCTCATTGTTCCCGTTCTGTGGACACAGTGAATTATTCCTTCAAAAGCAAAGCATTTCCTGACACAGCAAACCTCTTTGGGTTAAAGCCGGCAAAGACTGACTGACAGGTCCATGATGCTGGGAGCAACTGGACTTGTTTGTAAATCAGTACTCAGAATGGTATTAAGTATTGCATATGAGCTGCATGAACTTCTGACTTATTTCTTGATATGGTTTTGTACCCTTGCTGCCTCTTAGTTGAACTGGTGGTAAATCTCAGAGTGGAATTATTTATCTGTCTATTTTCTTCTATGAAAAATACCGAACTGAGCTTTATTTGGGGTTGGAGACAACATTTTAATTATGTGATCGGACTGTTTGGACTGTTAAACCAGCTTGCAGCCATACAATGAACTATCCCACATCAAGTCCAGAGTGCTCCAGTCATTCATTGCTATACAAAGTGAGACAATTGTTGAAATTGCAGTTTTTGTGTTTTCCTGAAGCAGTCTCAAACCCAACTCTGAACTAAACACAACAATAGAACCTTAATTTTGTCCAGACCTCCAGTCTCACATGCAGTTTGTTGTCTCAGATGGCAAGGTCAATACCACTGATGTCTGTGTGCTACTATGGAATTTAAAAGCTGGGAGGCATTTAAAGCAACACTATCTAAGAACTGGTTTTCTTTTGCGACAAGTTCAACTACTGCCCAACCCCGTCAACAACTTTGTAAGTCGATAACTTTGCTAACTGACTAAACAAGCATGTGTGACAACATGAGACACAGCAAGCCAGCTAATATTACTTAGTATTCCAACAGCAAGAAGGTCTCACCAATGACTAAAAACCTGTCCAAAATTTACCCTTATCTGAGCCCTTGGTCTTTAACTCACCCTTTTTTCACCTCTTAGCCATCAAAGTCCTCTTTGGTCTCTTTGTCTCAACCACAGTGTCCCCACTGACAGTGCTGAGCTAAGACCTGTTGCTCATTGTATGTGCCATAAAGAATTACACACTTCTCATGGGACATTGTAGCTTAACTTAGCTTTACATAAAGACTGGAGGGGGAAGGGGAAGGGGAAGGGGAAGGGGAAGGGGAAGGGGAAGGGGAAGGGGGAGAGTTAAAAAAGGCCTATCACCACCTACAAACTTCACGAGTTAACACAATGTTTTTACATTGTTTAATCAGTACACAAACTGAAATGCAAATGTAAGATAACTGACTCTCAGCTCTAATGCCATAATTAGTTCCACAGTTGCCAAGAGCTGGCTGAGAAGACAGATACCCTCTCATAACTATGCAAGACAGCAAATAAGCATGTTTCCCAAAATGCAAAATTGCTACTTTAACCACTGACTCAACCACAAAAAGGAATGCAACAATGTCACTTCAGATAGTCCTCACACTTTGAGAGCCTGCGTTCAAACAGTGCAGCTCATCAGGGCAATGTGTGAACAGACTTCTGACACTGAAGCTGTGGTTTATGGAATTGTGAATACATTTTGATAGGTTTTCAGAAAACAACTATTGCCATGAGAAGCCAGACAGAGAAGTCTGAAGAAATCAAAAGAATTTTAGAATTAAAGTTGTGATAAACTACAGCACTCTCAAGAACACTCACACATGTGTAGCCTAAGAAAATGTTCTGCAGATGTTCTCCATATTATTTAAGCTAATTCACACATTTCCTCAAATGCACTGCAAAGATATATATATTTTTTAACACATTTCATAATTCCATATTAGCTTTAGCAGTAGCCTTTCAAAACAAAGACTTTTGACGAATTGGAAGCCTCCTGCGGCCATTTTGCGGTAACAGTTGGCATCCTCTAATTACTTACATTTGGATCCATTTCTGTCAGTAAAGATTTTATAAACATAATGATGGCAAGTATTGAGGAGCGTAGAGGCAGAACTGGAACTAAAATAGGAGCAAAGTAGCCTGAGGGTTATAGAGGCATGCTTATTAGTGATGTTAGATTAGTGAAGGAATCGTTTTTTGAACAACCCTTAAAGAGGAACGAGTTGTAGTTTAACACTTTCCTACATCAGACGCCCTGACCACCGACCTCCTAGCCGCCAGCAAGTTTACTGACGTGAAAGTAAAGCAGTTTGTTGGAGCAAACATCCTCACCAAAGTTAATTGAATTATATATTACAAATATAAATATGTGAATTCACTGAAAACACATACGTTAAGAGGGCAACTATTTACAATTAAGGCTGTAATTGTAGATTAGCAACACTGAAAACATCACAACAAATGAGAAGCTGTGGCTGAGCCATGGGCGGATGTGGAACCAAAATGGAAATTACTCCCACTCACAACATTAAGGGGGGGAATGAAATGAAACATAAATGGGAGGGTTATGCTGTTTCACGGGACTCTTCCAGAGAGCTATGCTGGTGCCATCCTTCTTGTCTCTGCCTAGAGGGATTTAATGCTTCACTTTTCACAGAGCGCATAAGATGGGGGGAAGAACAAGTATCTGAGTCTTTAAACTAAAAGGCTGAAGTGGAGAACAGGTATATAAAAAGTTCATGGCCAAGGTTTAAACTGTGCCTCAAGTAAAAGTCGTGAGTTACTTTTTGCCACTGCTGTACCTGAAGCCTGAGGGGAAATTTTGGATCTACTTTTCACCAAGACAAGTATGGCAGGGCACTATTTTTACATTTCAACATAGACAATTGCAAGCTATAGGATCACAGAGATCAATGCACATGGATGCATTAATGAATGTATTTATTTTTATTAGAATTCAATAGAATTGTCTCACCCTCTCCTTTTACTACCGAACAAAATTCATTAAATACTCTCATTTGCTTTCTTGTAGAGAGTAAGATGAGAAGATTGATACCACATGTCTGTCCTGTATGTACCTGAAGCCAGTAGCAGGTTAGCTTAGTGGAGCATAAAGGCTGGAAACAGGGGGAAACAGCTAGCCTGGCTCTACCTGATGGCAAATCCATCGACTGACAAACAGCTCACAACCTTAGTCTTTCTGCTAATTAAGATAACTGACTGCCTGCCCGAGCTAGATACAGAATGGTCAGCTATGGGAGTGTTGTTGACCCTCTTATCGAACTCTCAGCAGGAAAGCAAATCAGCAAACTTCCCAAAATAATGCAGTGACGCAGAGTAATTTGTGTAGAAATGCTTTATAATCAACATCACTCCTTTGGACAACATAGTTCAGACAGAGATTATGTGCCGGTTTACTGGTGGATTGATGCTTCTTTGGTGAAACCTGCATGACTTGTGCATCAAGTCCAGTGACAGAGAGCTGAGATATAAACATTAAAATACTCCTTCCTCTTCTCACTCTTTCTCGCTTACTTCTCTAATGGACCTGAATAAAATCTCACTTTTTAAGTTCTATATCCATAAATAACTCCCTCCCTCCCTCATTGCCCACACACCCTGTATTTCCATCCTCTTTGTCTTTCAGCATCTGTTCCTCTTTGTTTCTTTATGCTCCCCTGTCACTTTCCTTTTGTTTCTGTCTCACTGTCTCTCCCTGTTTTTGTCTTTTCTTTTCTTTTCTTTTCTTTTCTCCTACTTTCCTCAATTTCTGTCCCCTTTTCTGTGCCTCTCTCTTTATACCAGCCACAACCAACCACAGTCTTGTTTTTCTGCATGCTTGGCTACCTGTCTAGGACTGAGGAACAAAATGTGTATATTTGTGTGTGTGTGTGTGTGTGTGTGTGTGTGTGTGTGTGTGTGTGTGTGTGTGTGTGTGTGTGTGTGTGCGTGTGCGTGTGCGTGCAATCTCTAAGTGTTTGGGAGAGTTTTTTTTTTTTTTTTCCCTCAAAAACTATCAACATTTGCACAACAGTACACCCACTCAACATATCTCATTTCTCTACAAAGAGCCCAAATAAAATCCTGCATTAAAAGCCTTATGCTCATTAAAACATCAGAGCGTCTTAGCAACTTAGATTTACAGTGGAGTCAGCCACCAATCCAGCTAACAGCCACCATCCCTCCATATCAGCCACGTAGCACCTCTCGTCAACCTTGTCAGCACTAGACAAACAGATGCTCCTCGTGCTGTCCCAACAGTAAACACAGTCCTCTCTAACGGACTAGAGCATGAATTGCACATCAGCTTCTTTTCTCTATTAAAAACATACACAGTGAGCTTCCTGGGTTAACTGACACCCCATCTCCCCAAAGCTGCCACCTTCTTAGGAGGGCAGGAAGGAAAAACCACAATGGTCGAGATGGAGGAAAGTTCTTACTATGCTTGTTTAGATGGTATTATGAGAGAGAGAGGTATGAACAGAAAATCAGACCATATGGTGGATGTGACCCTTATGTTATGAAGAGGAGCGGTATTTCAATTGAACAGAGAGGTTTGCCTGCTATTGAGGCAGTAGATATAACCAACTACCTGGTCATTCAGACATCGGTCTACTCGTGAAACCAAATGAAAACATGTAAAAGTATGGATGCTTGCAACTTTTTGTTGCTAGGTTGACCACTCCGAAAGGTCTGAAGAGGTGGCTCATCGTGAAACAAGACAGGGTGTATTATTTACGTTCACCTGTCTTATGTGTCTTACTTTTGGTACTCAATAAAAGCTTTTCGGTTTGATCAATCTTAGTGACCATAAACAACGCAAACCATCAGCATTGTGAGTGTGTGCTATAGTGTTTCCTATGTAGAAAATCACTTCCAGCCCTCCATCTGCAGTTCACGCCAAAAGAGTGACGTGCTCTCATATGCATACAACCTGATAAAGGACCTTGAACGTTGTGCACAGAGCTTTCAGTCTGCAACCTCCTCCAGCTGCGGTGTAGAACTGCTCCAGTTAAGGTCTAGATGGAGCAGCTGTCTCTGAACTGCTTGTAGCCAGTAGAAGGAGGCCCAGACTGTAGCTTTGAGCTCTGGTCCAATGCTTGACTCACCAGCAACTTCCACCAGCCACCCTTCATCACTACGATTGTTTCTCCTCTGCATTCATCAGTTTGTGGCATTTCAATATTGCCAGGTGCAAGATGTTAATCATTCTCTGACAATCTGAAATTTGGTGTTAAAAGATAACAAATCGAAGTTCTGCATAGACCTGTTTATATATATATATATATATATATATATATATATATATATATATATATATATATATATATATATATATATATATATATATATATATATTATTATTTTTTTTTTTTTTTTTTTTTTTTTTTTTTTTTTTTTTTCTGGGCATGTTTTTTTAATGTTTTCATTAGATACAGAGTAGAGATGTCAGGAAACAAGGTGAGAGAGAGAGATGAGGAGTAATATTCAACAAAGGTTCCTACACAAACACAACCCCTTGACCACCAGGGTCCTCTTACACTTTCAGACACAGCCTACCTCAACCTGGCTGGTACTGCTATAGTAAAGACCTGAAGCCCAAAGCTATGTTTTCACGGGCACATAGTCACTGGTTTCAGAAGAGTGTGCTTAAGGACTGCAGTTTGAAACTAGCCAGCTTATTAACACTGGCACATTTACAGAGATGTTGATTAATGGGAGATGGGAAAAAAAGAAAAAAAAAAGAAAAGAAAAGAAATTAAATTACATTTTTGCCTAATTTTATTCATCCATCACTGGCTGTTGGCAGTCCAGGATCCAGTGCTTTTTCAGCTTTACTCATAGCAGGAACGTAACAGGACATCTTAACCTCTGCTCTATCAATTTTGACCCTTCTTTTTTGCAATACTAAATTACCTTCAATTCGATACGATTTTGTTCATCATGTGTTTGTGTAAATAATGTGTGATTTCTGTAAAAACTTTGATGAACCATATGTGGAAATATGATACAGGAGAATGAGGGTGATATGTAAGAAAAAGCAATCAGTGGAGTTGTGACTTGAAATTACAGTGAAGAATATTCCTGTACTTTTTAAGATACACCACAGAATTTGAAGTATCCATTGTAAGCCGAAAAAGATGATATTCTCTACACTCCGACAAATTAAATTTGTTCTTGAAATAATGCTAAAGGAATGCAACTTTCAAGGATCTAAGTGCACATTTTCAAACACTTATCTGACTGAAAAGATAAGCAATTAACAGTCTGAATGGAAGGGGGGATTGCCTAACACAGTCTTACTGTTTCTTTACACTCCACTGAAGTAAACGTGAAAGAAGCACTGCTGTGTGCAGAGATGCCACAAAGTCTTCTTTGCTATTGAGTGAAACACAAGCATAAAAACAGAAGCTAAAGACGACTGAAGAACAAAACCATTTCTTTCCTTTTCTTTTTTTTTTACAGTTCCAGAATTATACAAAACCTTATAAATACGGAGAAATAAGATGAATAAATGTTCTCAGTATAATGAAATATGAATAGCAGCACCATTAGATTCCCCACTGTTTCAATTTTAATGTGTGAATGCATTAAATGACGAAAGGACTCCAGCAGTGTTTGGAAAGCACAGCATTGCATAGTTTATGTATGTTCTTGTTCTGGCCTTTCACTCAAGTACTGTGTACTATTTTTGAATTACATTAATCTGCCACAGTGGTATCGTACATTTTCTGAAACCCACTGCAATGTCGATATGTGTTGCATTTTATCTTGCAACACCTGCAGTTAAGTGAGCAAAAAAAATGACCAAATCTTCTGAGAGACTGTTGTCTAAAACTGTTGTCTTACTTTATCTAACCCCTTTCAAAAGAAAATGCAAAGTAATGAGCGTTTCCATCCACTAATATATTAGACATGAGGCACACCAATATAAACAACTGGCAAAGGGAATTCTCATGTAGAAAAAATGATGGAAATAAGACATTTAGGATTGTTTCAAGCATGAATTTGAGCAAGGTTTAAGTCTCCTCGTTGTTTTCCTCTGCTGTAATTTTAATTGAAGATAAGGCTGTTTCCATTGCATTTTGCCCCAATTTGCCTTTATCAATGTACCAAACTTTCCACCTGAGTCAAATTGTACAAACATTGTGATATTTAAGCTTTTGTTTGTTTGTTTAATTTCTGACATATTTCTGGTACTCTGGTGTTTTCATGCTTAATTTGACAATGGCTATAAAAACAGGTGGCTGTAGAGGTCTCCATCTTTCCTCTATGTATGAAGTTTAAATCCTGGAGTCACTGTCAGTTTGGATGCCATGCAACACAATCAAGTCAGTCTTTGGGGGTTTGAGTACAACAGGCTGCATTAAAAGCGAACATTACAGTTTGAAAATCAGTCAATTGGAAATAAGCGACTTGTTTTTTTGTGTAGGTAATGTTATCATGCAGTAAATTTCAAAGAATATGTATTACACACTTGGTATTATCAAGGGGTGTTGATTTTTAGGTATCCTGGTAGCCAGTTGCGCTGCAGCTGGCTCATATGTGACTCGATCTGGGAAGTGCCACTAGGAGCACGTGGGCCACCTTGGAGCTTGTGTCAGCAAATAAAATTGTTTTTTGTGGGTCTGGCATGAATCCAGGAAGCATGCGTGCCAGCTGTAAGGCGCTGCTGTGCCTGACCACCTGAGGAGGTGATGCTGTGATGTTTATGACTATCTTAAACACAACAACTGTACACCTGATCTTATGGTCTGGAACCCAAACAATGCAAATCTATTTTCATAACTCCTGCATTAATTAAACATTTCTTTCATATTTATTATCACACCTTTATGTCTCACTTGCAACTGAATTTGTTAATATTTTGACAGTAATTATATATAAATTATATTTACAATTATATATCTCAAATATAAATCTGAATAAATTAAAGGGCTTTTGACCTGTAGTGACGCTACAGAGCTGTTAAATTATGAGTGGGTCCCTGTTTTGTTTGTCTTGTGCACAAGCATGTGCAAGTGGGAAATGCAATTCACTGCCCTGCCAATGGTTTCAAAATATTCCACTGATCAACATGTGTAATACGCTAAGATATGCACCAATGTGTCATCAAAGACAGGGAAGAAAATGACTGCAAGCTAGTAAACAGAATAACAATGCTGCATTAAAGTGTTCAGAAAAACAGCTTTTGAAGAAGCAGATGCATTCAACATGTTTGTTAGAGCTTAAGGACATGCACAATGCATTCTGATAAGTCGCAGTGAATGTAACATATTGCTTGTTTGTTTAACAAGGAAACTCTGCAGGGCCTCTTTAATACAAAGTATAGAGCAGCATTTGTTCTCCTTATGATCTCATACCACTTTGATTTAGATCAAATGTGATGACGTTCAAGTATAAAATCAAACATTGGGCTCTTCAATAGAAAATGACAACATCCCCAAAATGCTCTGAATCTGGTAGTTTTGCTTGTTAGACAGTGTTTTAAATCTAAGATATCTAATGTTTGAACAGCAACAGGCCCTCTCACTTCAGTATTTGAGATGCTCTTTCTGTTATGCAGTAAACCAAAAATAAGTCTGCTGATGTAAGAAAAAAAAAAAAAGAAACACACACACCTCATGCTGCCCTTGCCTCTGGCAATATGCAAACTCATTAAAACTACCCCAATCATTAATTTCCCCCTCCTTGTTGCCCAAGGTCTGTACTGATTGTGTCGTATGTGATAACATAAAATTAAAGCATATTCCAAGTAATAATCCACAATTTAAATGCAGATCCCACCTATTTCAAACGAAAAATCTAAGGGATGTGACAGTACAGGACTATTTATGAGATGATCTGTGGAAAGAGGAGAACCACTGGAATAAGCAATTACCACCAAAGGAGGAGGCAAAATGGTCCTCCTCAAAATATCATGTGTAACTAAAGGCTATTTTTAACTGGGGAAAACTCAGAGTTTGACAAATAAATGCGTTTGAATGTTGCACTGAAGTGCTTTTGAAGCATCATGTAGGAGTTAGCCTACTAACAATTTGTGAAACTGATTTATTCTCACATTTATTGAGAGGTTGTTGAGAAGATACCAAATTCATGTGTACATACACACTCGAAGACTTTGCAAAAGTCTCGTAATTGCTAGCACTTAGCTTGTAAGTTAGCACTCTGAACAGCAACTGGACCCAGCTGCTTTTAGTCAAGCTGTGGTTCCAATGTCTCGGCTATGTCTGCCGATGTAACCACGGTGCCTTGTCGTTACAATATGTAAATAAGATTACATTAGAGTTGTTGAAATGCTCTTTAATGACCTGAGCTAGTTAGCTATTGTCTTTGTGGCAAGCTTGAATGAAGTGTATCAAGGTTTCAAAATACTTACTTAACTCTTAATTATTTGTACTAAAGCATGTATAGCTTAAAGATAAAATGGCTGGTGACTCTCTGGTCATTTGTTCTTAGTGTCACTGTCCCTTAGGGCTGTAAAAATTGGTCAAAAATTACATTTGATTATTCCTTCACAAATAAATAAATAAATAAACAACACATAGGTTTGAACCATTTGAATATCTATTTTTGTGCATTATGAGGGCAAACCAATACAACCAGCAACATACTACTTGTCTATTTATTTCAACGTATAGATGTCTTTTAAAAGATCTACATACATACATTGCAAAATACAAAAATAAAATAATGTCCTATACCATCTTGATGAATTTTTTGCTGATATCAGCTTGACCTACATTCCATTTTCAGTCAGTGAAAGTAACTGTGCAGAGTTTCCAGTTGGTGCTGGTGCACATGTCCTGGAAGACTTCAATGTCCTGGACAAACAGGAGAAATTTTGATCAAATATTATTTGATTATGGACCCTGTTTTCCCATGTTTTTCTGTCCAACAGAGTAATGGAAACAAGGGTTTTTGGAGTTTATTCAGTATTGAATGAGGGTGCTGCAGCCAGCCTCCACAAAACGGGCTGTAATGTTTGTGCACCATCAGTGTACATCCACTGAAATGGCTTGTTTTTGCCACTGACGCCCTCAGATTGTTGTTCTAAGTCTCTGACGCAAAGGATCCCTAAAAAGACACATTTTCACTGAGTAAGATCTTTTTGTTTAACCCGAAACACCTGTTATATTGCTCTCACCAAAGCCACCAGACTCCATTCAAAAAACAGTAAGTTTAGCACCATAAAAGCACATTTCATTCAGACTTGGAAAAGAAAAAAAAATAAAATAAAATTCTTTTGAAATTCAAATAGAAATTCAAATTTAGAATATTCTTTGACAACCCTTTTGTCCTTTACTTGAGTGGGTTAAGCTAAAAATGTCAGGATTTGGTATGTGAGGTGGTGATGTCCAAAACACAGCACAGAAAGTTAGCTTTGAATAGACCTGATAGTTTGGAGCTAGTTTAGAGCCAAATATCTCAACCAGTTAAAATGGACACCTTTGAAAGGATAGTTTTATCCTGCTTTAATCCAGTTAATATTAAGAAGTACCATGTGAAGTGCTTAGTGTCTCTGGATGTGTATCTATGCTTATCCTGGCTAGTATGGTCTCTGTGCATTTTTATCAGCCGTTAGACAGACATGCATGGGTATGTGTGCTTGAATGCGGGTGCGTGGGTCTACGAGTGTTCCGTCTGCACAGAAATGTATGTGTGTGTGTGTGTGTGTGTGTGTTTATGTGTGTGTATGTGTGTGTGTGCAATGTGAGAAAGCCATCATCTTTCACAATATGAACCAATTTTACCCAATAAGGCAACGGAGAGTGAGATGAGGTGTTCCATTTCAATCGGCCTTGAACACACAAACACACTCACTTTCACCCCCCCCCCCCCCCCCCCCCCCCCACACACACACACACACACACACACACACACACACACACACACACACACACAAGCAGTCACGCATACACACACCCTCCAAGGTCAGAATGTAAAGGGAAGCAATGAGGTGTTTCACTGTGCCATCTGTCTGACTTATATATACACATCTCTCTTTCTGCTGCTCGGCATCTCTTTCTCATGTTCTTCTGTGGTTTAGACTTTTTAACTTTGACTTTTCTTGCATTTTGGCTTTGATTGCTCATCTTCTTTTGCTTCATCTGAATGTTTGTTTATCAGTGGAAAGGCACCAGGCCTTTTTCACAGCAGTCATTTTGACTTTGTAGTAAAAGCACAGGTGAAACAAATTCCATTAATGATGGCTCTGTGGTATTCAGTAAGTCATGACACTGTGACAGTGAGCCAGAATGCACAACACCAGCACCCTGAAGCTGAATCCGCGAAATGGAACTCAGCCATCCTTAACTTTTCGTACTGTGGCATGTCAGAGGGTCTTTCCTAAGATCTATTGAGAGGACTCTATTGTCAGACACTGAACGGATATTCTCTGAGCGGCTAGGGCTGTCAGTTTTTTTTCTAGAAATTAAGACTTCTGTTCAAACATGGAGACAAGTGCTCTCTTTATTGATCAAAATTCAGATTTGACTTTCAAACACAACAGTTTCAAGCATTGGTATAATCTTTGATCATCTTTAAAAAACAGCCTTATAAAACATGATGAACTGTTCAACAATGCAATATAATGCAACAATGATGTGCAAGACTGAAATGCTACTTACACATTAATGCATCACTCATGGGGTCAGTTTTCTGCATCATGGTACCAAATGACAAGCTCACGACTCCTGTTTAAAGAATCCGATCAATTTTCAAAATAGAGCATCCTGTGCTCTGTTGTGCTTCTGAAATGCTCCCAGCGGGGTTTGAAGGCACGTGGAGAACAGAACAAAACTGCCATACAGCCGGAACGTGACACAGCCATGTCTGGTGAAAAGAGTTTAGATTGTGGAATTAATAAACATGTGGGTGTATGGGACAATAATGCATAGTTTTTACCTGTGAAATAGATAGCTTTAAATCTATCCCACCCTACTCTACGTGCTCTCGCGTTTTTAATGAACAAGTTGTCTGAAGGTTGTGTTCTGTGGAAGGTTGTATCCTGCTCTTGTCTTAATACCATCATGCTAACAAATTAATGCACTGTTTCAGCTCTGCACATCCATATTGAATAATATTGCTCCGTGTAAAGTCAGGTCAGAGCCAACACAAATAAAGCAGCCTTGGATAAAATAAATCAAATTTCAGTCCAGCTTTCACAATCATCACAGCACTGAGAGCGCTTTTCTCAGGCTGACCAATGACTTTTTAATGGCTGCTGTTGCTCAGTCCTTGTGCTGCTGGACCATAGCGCTGCCTTTGACACAGTGAATCACAGCATTGTGTTAGACATGCTGAGGTACTGGGTAAGAATATGTGGTACAGCTTTACAATGGTCTCTTCATACCTGTTAAATACGAGGTTCTCTGTCTCCATTAAAAACCACGTCATGTTGTGCTTCTTTTAAGTATCGTGTCCATCAGGGGTCAGTTTTTATTTCGCTGTACATTCTTCGTCTGGTACATATTGTCCATAGGCAACAACATCCAAGTCAAGTGACCACATTATACCCATTTTAACCTCCTGCACTGGCACCTAGCATGTCTTAGAATTAACTTGGAGATTTTACTGTTGCACTATTCTTCATAGCCTCTCTTCATGTTACACATCTTACCTCTTGGTGCCAGTACATAGCTTGGTTCCTCAGACAGAGGTCTTTTGTCTGTTCCTGAGGCACGGATGAAAAGTAAAGCTGACAGAGCTTTCGCAGTCAGAGCATCAGAACTACAGAATGAGCTGCCTGAGGGAATCAGGTCTGCAGAATCAGTGACCTCTTTTAAATATCTCCTTTAAACATACTTTTATTGGACAGCTTTTCCTGGTTTTACTTGACTTTTATTGACAGTCCTTTTGCTGGTTTTACTTGTTTAATCTGATTACTACTCTACCGAAATCATATAATTATCAATTATTATTTTAAATGATACTTCTGATGCTGAAGTAAATTGTGGCCAATGAAGATCACAACTTATGGAGCGACAGCAAGGGAGAGATGTTTGGCAGTGATTGCCTCCAGGTAACATAGGTACCACCAATGAAACATCACCAAGCCTCTGTCTTAAAAGCTCAAGTCAGAGAGAAAAACATTTGCCCTACAAAACTCTAACACAGCTGAGGACTTGTCAGTATAGTAAGAATTAAGCACCTGAACTTAAGCGCTTCCACAGTATAGTGTATGATTACACTACGTGGGTGGCAGAAAAAAAGTAATTTGAATTAGTTCATTCATCCAACTTTTACAAATTGTCTTTGACAATGAAATAATGTGTAGCAGTGTAACTGCACAAGCACATAACAACCATGAACACCTACATTCATTTATACTTCTATATGTGTGGGTGGTAAAGGGCAAACATTCTCATATGCTGACATGCACATACACAAGGTCTGGCCTTGTTCCTGGTCTTTTTCTGTTTTCTTTCTTTTTCTGAAAAACCTTAAGCTTGACTTGGTATCATCTTCACACACACTTTCACACAACATGCACACAATTTGAGACAGTTTACTGCTTCTCCCATTGCCCACAGCCAATAACTGCAAACCATTAAATGTTGGCATGGAGACTTGCCGAGTGGCAGATTGCGTGTGATTGCGTCTTCGTGTGTTTACCGTCTATAGGTGTAGCTGTAAAAGCTCTGTAGGTATCTGAAATTCAGTGAGTGCTGGTACTTTAGTGTATGTTGCTTTGTGAGTATTATAGGCATGCATTGCAGGCATTATACTGTAAACAACACCAGTTGTTGGCTCGTCTCTGTCAGATGGTAATTTTGTTCATGAGAGTGTTCTTAGTCTACAGTTTATCACAGCATTACAGACGATGTGGGTGAAAAGACAGAGAAAAAGAAAAGTAAATCAGAAAATGTGAGACAAGACAGCGGGAGAATCTATCAAGTGAATATATTTATTTCCTCCAGCCAAATCAATGCCTGCACAGTTGTGTTGAGGCTCAGTAGCCTCAGCTGAGCTGTTGGGTTGGACACTGTTCATGGATGTGGTCCATACTCTTGCTCCCGGCAGCAGGCACAGGGCTTTAATTTGATCTTTCCTTCTTTAATAGAGTTTTCTCAGAGCTACTTTAAAGTTAGTGATTTAATTGTTTTTAAACTACAATCTTGTTGGTATCTTGTGTAAAAAATGGTTAAAGGGAGAGATTCCAGACCTTTCATTCTCCAGTCGGTGTGTTCCCATTGGGCTGTCAGCACGACCAGGTGCGAAACCATGTAAATTGTATAATTGTATTGCCATACAAGCTATCAAATGCAAATCCACGCTGAACAAATGTGTTCACCAAATCGACAGCAATGAGCCTCATCCACAGGCCAGCAATTATTATTATTATTAGCAGTTAAATAAAATAAACTGAACCAGACATGAGGCATTGTGAAATCTAGTCACGAAGATATGGTTGTGAGTAGTGACATCTCAGCCAAGATGTGATTGGATAATTTATGGCAAACCAGGGGAACATTTCTGTGATACAATGGTCAGACAATAAGAGCATGCTGGTAACATTTATTTATTTATTTATTTATTTATTTATTTATTTATTTATTTATTTATTTATTTATTTATTTATTTATCCCAAGGAAACAACACCAGTACTTTCATTGAAATATAAATAAAGCAGTTCTAGAAATCAATTATATTCTTCAATGAATTACTGAAACAAATGAAACATATTATAAACACATACTGCAGGTCTGAATGGTCTCCTAGCCCCAGTTTGTGTAATGAATTAGCATGAATGTTGTATTCAAGTCACAGAGTCAAGCATCTGTCTCCCTAAAAGATGAACTTGAAAAACCCAGAAGATTATTTAACCATGTTACTGACTATCCAGGTGGACACCGGCTACCATCTTTGTTTGGATTAGGAAGCAAAATCACATGTTGGGAACACTTGTTCAAGGCTATGGCGGAGGCTGGTCTTATCTGTCATAGTGGGTTTATTGTTTTTATTGGTGTTAGTGGTTTTTACTGTTTTATTGTAATGTATGGACTTCAGATTTTTAGGAAGTATTTTAATGTATGACTAGTAGATGGTGCCAAGTATGTCTGGAGATGAATGCTTTATGAAGCTGAGTCACAGAAAAGTTTTCTCAAGGACAAAGTCTCTTATCTTAAGTCTTCTTTGTGTGTGTGTGTGTGTGTGTGTGTGTGTGTGTGTGTGTGTGTGTGTGTGTGTGTGTGTGTGTGTGTGTGTGTGTAAGATTCTGGAAATACCTTCAGAATGCAAAAAGAAATCATTTCTTTTTTAGAGAAGTACAACCTGTATCCCTGCCCACCCCGTCATACAACACAAACAAAGTTGCCTCCCAAATAAGCTTTGATAGCATACATGTAGAAATATGGATGTGTTTCACACAGAGAATGCAAACTGACTATACTGTATATGGTAACAACAGCAAGAGAGGTATAGGCAGCGATGGGCTGATTGACAGAAGGCTGTTTTAATGCTGCTGAGCCTGCTGTATTGAATTGTCCTTCGTAGATATTGGAAAAGCTTTAGGGTATAAACACACTCATACAAGCATGCCACAGGCTACCACAGCCGCAGGCTGTGTTCCAACTTGCACAGTTTGTGACCCTAAAGAGAAAACGAAAAATTAATTATCCAATAAAACAACAGACCAACACATGATATACTCCTTCAATAAACTCCTCCAGCAATACCATAAACAACATAAACACAATGTAAATAAATTGCTTGCTATGAGCTACTTGTGCTGGTGATGGACAATTTCTCTGTGTGGGACACAATAAACTGCCATAAAATGACTATTGAATTTTAAAGTAAATACACAGACTGCTGCTTCTATTCTATTCTGAGATTACAGCATGATCTTTGTAATTAAAATCACTGGGAAATAATGCTCATGTTCTTCAACAATAACAGGTCAATGATGAGTTAGCCCTCCAATAAAATTCAAACACTGCTCTTGTCACAGCACAAATGAATCTGTTAAGTTCAGTTAATTTAAGATAAATGATTCATAATATGCCCTTATACTCATAACTTCATTATGTGCTCAGCTAAAGCTTTTCTGCGATTTGGTGTGTTTGCAGACACATAGGTTATAAAGTGTTATCCATGAAAATGATGATTTTAATGAGCCTGAGTCCCTGGTTGACACAGACCATCTTTCATTTGGATGCCGGGCTCGTTTCACTAAAGCTGGACTGGGAGCAGAAGAAGGCTCGAGAAAGACTTGTGGATTCCCAAATTATTCTGGCAGAGGTGGTATCTGCACTAATAACTGTGTTATGTTGCCAAAGCCTCCTTGAGTTCTGTCAGTGGAAATTGAACACTGCTGATGTATGGTCTCAAATTACCATTTTTTAAAAATAAAAATCATCTCCAGCTTTTATTAAGGCAAACATGAGATAATGTTCCTTTAACTGCTTTGTGTAACTCTCAAGATGCCAGTAATTAAATGGTATAATACCTAATTTTGTCAGAGGTATGTTAGTTTTATTTGTGTTACATGTACTTGTGTCATGTAAATGGTGCCCTTAAAATGGGATTTGAGATCCAATTCAATTGCAGAAATGTTGAAAATCCATGCAGTGAAGCTTCACTGGGGCCTATTGTCCCAAGAGCAGGTCATGTCAAGAGCAGGCATGATGTCACATTGCACTGGAATCTCTACAGTCTTTAGTCTCCCAGTTTGCTGAGATGCTTATTGTGGCTCAATCACCACCATCTACATTGATTTATATATGTAGTTTAAGACTCATGGCACAGAATATGTCTGAGGATGCTTATCCACTCCAACAGTAAACCATAGGTGATTACAATTTATGAATTTATTTTGAAGTTCAGTAATGTTCCATTCGCACAAGTTAGTTCTGTAAATTCACTGCAGAAGGTCAAACAGAAGCGAGAGAAGGTGAGCAATTACCAAATCAAAAGGGATCCTAAATTACTCCTGGAGTGGCTGGCTGGGATGAGAGGATCAGGACGTTGATTTAAAAGATACTGATTAACATTATTCATAATACAATGTGTGCAAAATAGCAGCTTTATGCATAAAATGCATGGTATCATCGAAAACACTCCAGAAATCTGCAGTTTTCTAACTAATGTGAGGTTGAGGAACTGCACAAAATTTATGTAAAATCTTAGTTGATGCTTGTTCAAGTGTTTTTCTGAGGCCATAAAAATAATCTTGTTCTGCTTTTAGCGTTGACATTAACATTTTGCCATCTACTTAGTTTGCTATCATTAGCGTGTTACGATGCTTTGATGGCACAGCTGAGACTGAGGGGAAATTCAGGATGGAGGTATCTTGTCATAAAATGAAGTGTTGGATAAGTGGACGCTTTGCCACCAGTCATCAAAGTGTGTTAAGATGCACTGAAGTAGCCACATTACAGATGGCTTTCTCCAGGAAGATGAATTCCCTTCATGTAAACGAGGAACCTGGTTTCTGCAAACAGAGCAGGGGATTACAGATCTCCTGGAGAACATTGATTTCTCTGCCA
Organism: Chaetodon trifascialis; assembly: GCF_039877785.1. NCBI lineage: Eukaryota > Metazoa > Chordata > Actinopteri > Chaetodontiformes > Chaetodontidae > Chaetodon > Chaetodon trifascialis. The sequence continues at coordinate 7,148,349 of NC_092060.1, forward strand.
TGCGGACGGGTCTAATCAGGTTTTTTGAGAGGAAAAGTTAGTCTGACAACAAGAAATATTTGTGTTCTCTTATAGGTTTTGAACAGAGGGAGACTCTTTGTGCCTTTTTTGCAGCCAACGTCATTTCAGTTGCTAAGAACAGTTGTAAAAAAAGGCACAATAACAAAAATAAATGCAGTGATAAATTAAAAGGCAACATAAAAATAAGTGTGCAAACGTAAAGCAGAAACAGATTTTGTAAGATCAATTTATATCACATACAAGATTGTAAAATATTGACATACTTAAACCACGAAGAGGAACCACCGCAAAGGCCTGATCTTCTTGGCTGGAGAGCAGGCAGAGAATTTGATAATAATGATACTACCAGTGTGTCCAGAGTTAATGCCATTGTGTGCTGCAGACAACAATGTTACTGTACAATACCAGACAGGGAAACTCCTTCTCTACATCTATACACAAAGACTTTCCTGTGTGTCTGATGCATGCTGTATTTCTAGTCTTAGGAACATGAGTTACAAGATGTGAGTTCTTCTCAGGAAATCAGGAAATGTAAAAATCAAGTTGCATTGCTATATGAGCTTCTTTTGCGTTTTACAGTGACACCAGACCTTTGAGAGATTGCAGGGCCATGTGTTGTTTCCATCTATACACTGTTTAAAATGAATTATGGGGGGTTTTCAATCATATCAAACATGTCAGGGCAGCTAAAAGCAACACTTAGATAATAAAGCGCTGAGAGCATCTCAGTCAGGCTCCACCATGGCAAAATGGTGCCTCAGGTTTGTCTCAGTGTAGACATGCCAAGACTCAAATGAAGCATTAGAATCCACAGATCTAAAAATATGAGCATGACAGTGACGCAGAGTAGGTTGTTTACTTAACTCTGAAGCTATTTAAGGGGAAATTAACTTCATCCTGAGTTGAAACAATTCCAGTGGAGGCCTCCTTGCACCTCAGACAGCAGCATGCTGATTTGTGATGTATCATGCTTTGATGGTGGTAACACAAGCAGCTCACCTGAAGATATTACAGAGGAAGGCCACAGATACTCACAAAAGCAGTACTAGGAGATTCTGCTGTGTCTGTGGTTAGTAATGGTTTAGAGTGATACAGTGACCGAAAGGGGAACTGGATATTAATGCAATAATAGATACAGATTTGGTTGTTTGCTATGACTTGGTGCTCAACAAATATTAACCTGTGAATTCTTAAGCCTTCTAGAACTGTAAAGTTTCAAAACATAAATCTTTAAAATGGGAGCATTTTTCAGTTGGGACTGAATCTTATATCTTTGTGCCAGTGTTGTTATGTAGGGAGGAAACACTTGGAGAGAAAATTGTGACTTTCATATTCCCAGTTTCTAATCTTCCAAAGAAAAGGTCCCGCATGTAAAAGGCTGAATTGTCATTTTTACACTTCAGTTTTTGTGCAGATTAAACAAACAGCTATGAGATCTTAGTCGGTAGGTGGGTTTTATCACCTTTAGACACAGTCAGTTAACTGTTTTCTCCTGATTCCAGTCTTTGTGCTAAGCTAAGCTAAGCTAACTGGCTGTTCGTTGTAGCTTCATATTTGCCATACAGACGCGTAGTATCAATCTTCTCACTTAATACTATTTAGAAGTTAATACTTGGGTGTTAATACTTAACATTTAATAAATACAAAGTGTAAAACACATAAACTAAGCATAAACAAAACACACAAAAACACTGTTCCAAGCTGCTCCATTTAGTGCTCCCCCTGGAGGCCTGGAGTACTTCTGTCTGTTTTGAGACGACTCTAACGACAGGCATATTGCTGCACCCCAAGAGCTGATACTAGCGTTTCACTTCACTACATTTCTTAACAAATTTGACCAATCACTACATTTGTCATCACTTAAATCCTAACAACTGATTTTTGCTGTAGCACCATGGTGCTATGGCTGCTAGCCATTAAAGATATGCCCTAAGAACCAAGAGATAGCACAGTGCTGTGCAGTGACTGCAGTGACAGTCCAATCTGCAGGTCACATGCAGTTTCATCTGGCCAAGAAAGCTTTCTAGCGCACAAAATCCTTAAAAATTAGCACTCAAACAGCTGCATGAAGGAAATTACTGACCAAGACGCACACAAAACTCCCAAACTATTTAAACAACTATGATCAGCCTTTCTTTGTGATGCTGTAGATTTGTCCACAGCTCCCACCACAGTATCAGAGACTGAGAAAGATAACGATGAAACAGTGTGGAGGGCTGTTGGCACGTTCATTGTAAATCATATGCAATATTGTCCAACACTGCAGACATTACGTCAAGCAGTGTTACAGTTGGACGCATCTCACCACTGCGGTGTGGTGTTCATGAGAGTAAACGGAGTAGCCCAAGGTATGTGCTGCCATTACAGATGGACTCAGAGGGAGGCTACAGCTTTTATTCAGCACATGCAGCACGTTGTTAACATGTTTATCATCACTTCAGGTATGGAGCTCAGCAGGTATCATGCAGGGAGAAACTCATTTGTGCGCTCACAACTGCGCTCTTAAATTAATGATTAACGTTACTGTCGCAGCAGGAACTGATTTTACTGGCTATTTGTGACGACTCTTGTCAGTATTGTAGTGTCATCAGCCCGCACAAACTGGATTCATTCATCCATTGTGATATCATTGCTTGCAAGAGATTCATTAAAATGAGTTAAAATGTTAATATTTGAACAAAATCGACTTGCTGGCATATCACACAGCCTAAATCGACAAACTGAGTTTTGTCATGATTTTGAGATGGATCTTTCAAAATGCGAGTTTTGTGGGCACACACATGAATTAGTAATATTCCTCATGAAATCTCCATAGCTCAATACAAAAGAATGGGAAATGATCTAAGGCTGAAATCCAACTTTCTTTTGCTCAAATGTTGCCTTCTTCTACTTGGAAAACAATTTGGATTTCACTCTTAAATGTCACCTGCTGTGTTCTAAGTGGTCAGCTGTGATCTTCTTCTCCATCGCAGCCTCAGTTTTTGATTTAGGTTGAAGAGACAGGTGCAGTTGCATAAAAGTCACACCTGGGTAGGCTTTGAACTTCACATTGCGGATTAATGCTGTGTTATGTTGCATTAGTCCCAAAAGAAAGATGAGTTTGATGTCAGCTGGAAACAGGGATGGAGGACCCAGCTACATGCGCATGCATGCATGCACGCACGCACGCACGCACGCACGCACGCACGCACGCACGCACGCGCGCACACACACACAGCTGGTGGCTCTTTGTTAGTGTGCACACAAAGCAACACACCAGTCCTTGAGGGAAAGTATGTAAGTAAATTTGCTTCATAAAACAGATGGTTCAAAATCCTGAGAGTGTTTCTCTCATATTCAACTTATCTGTGTTTCTGCCTCTCTCACTCTCACTTTCTTACTCTCTCAATCAATTTCATCTTTTTGTCTTTTCATCACTTTCTCTTTGGTATACCATCAGTCCCCCTCATTCCCCAAACAGCAGATGATCTGACATCATTATTGGATATATGTATTTCTTTTCCTTTGGAATGGAGAAATAAGTGGAGTTTTGGGATGTTTGTTTTCAAACGCATCACTTCCACACCTCAGGGAGGAAGCGAAAAAAAGGAAGGAAGGATGAAGGTAGAGAGTGAGAGATGGCGGGAAAGGATGTGGATCCAAAGAGATGAGAGAGAAAGAAAGGAAGCGGAGGAAAAAGACACACATGATGACGGTGCTGAACTAAGTGCTGCGTTAGAGTTTCAGGCCTCTGAGATATTTGTTTTCCAAAGTGTACCTCTGAGCTTCAGGGAAGCACGGCAGGAACAAAGAGACAAAGAGGGATGAAGGGAAGATAAGGAGAGGGAAAAGAGAGAATGACGGAAGGGAAAGGATAGCCTGATGTATGCTTCAAAGTCACTGCAAAACAGTTCAGGTTCACATGTATTTCAGATCACATTGAAGTTGAACTGAGGCTAAAATCACTCCTACTTTACAGTAGTAAGCAAGTGATAGGCTTGAGTTATTCATTATGTATGCAATAAATAAGTAAATTAGATCTCATAATGATATCTACAATAAGCCATTTTCATTAGGCTGTAAAGTAACACATAGCTTAACTTACCATTCCTGTACAATTAGCATAAATCATTCAAGTCCAATAAAGAATTATAACAATACCACAGAAAATGAATATTTTGCATGTTTTTCTAACAGTATGTCCAGGAGTTCTCCAAGCATGGCCATTATGTTTGTCTAGGTACACATCCAAGTTTATATTTCGGTAATATACATTTAGGCCATCTACATTTGTATTTAGGCTATTTATACTTATATTTAGGCTATCGATTTGTCCTTTTAATCCCTGCATAATATCCCTACTTACACCGAATTCCTAAATTTGGCAAGAAATTGCCCATTGAAGCATCATAACTTAATTTTTGTAATTACATTGGCTATACAAAGCAACAGTCATCTGCACAATCAGTTGTAATCAACTACCCTGTACAGGAAAGAAGGCAGTCAGGCAAGTAGATCCTTTCCCGTATCTTGGAGGGGAGAGGTGTCTAAATCCCACTGCATCCATAGGGGCACCTCAAGGGTCAGTGCTTGGACCCCTTCTCTCCAATATACACCACTGCACTTGGTGCAGACATAACATTCATTCTCATAACATTCATATGCTGACGATGCTCAGCTGCCCGCATCAAGTCCTTGATGCTTGCATACAAAATTGGCACCAAAACCACTCCGACCCACCTGAACTCCCTCATTCAGGTTCATGCTCCGTCCTGCTTACTACGCTCTACCCAGGAACGGCGCCTGGTGTTGCCACCTCCAAAAGACCCTAAGTCTTGAACTTGACTCTTTTCTTCTGTGGTTCCCCTGTGGTGGAACCTGCATTCATTCTGCAGAGTCCCTCTTGATCTTTAGAAAAGCACTGTAGACCACGCTCTTTACTGAACACCTTCTTTCCTAAAACAAAAAAATATAAAAAGGTCAAAATATCTGTCCTTAAAAAGGTCTATCGCAAGTTTTAGACTGCAATGTAAAGATTTCAGAAGGTGCTGAGTGTTTCATTTGATCTGTGGATGGCTTGAAGGGCAGACCTGTGAGTGTATGTAGGCAAATCTCAACTGCTTTTATCTGTTTTCTGATCTGTATCATCTTTCCACCCCCGCTTTCCCCCCTAAATTGTGACCAGTTGCCATGATTAATTACTGCGACTGGACTTTCAATATGAACAATCATCAATCACTTACTCATGTGTATGACTGTCCTGAACCTGAAAACACCTAATGTAATTAATAAATATGGAACAATTTCTTCTAGCATTGGTAAAGGTGCTCTTGTTTTCAGTTGAGGCAAAGTGCCTCCACTATAAATCTGCACACTGTAAGAGTGATCAAAGTTTAATGCTTCAGCATTTGATTAATACTGAAACTGTTGGTTGCAACTGTCGAGCATTGTCACTGTTACAAAGCTGCATTTCTCTGTTGCAGTAAGTGTTTGATTAAATGATTCCACTTTTGTCAAAACAGTGCCTTTTCATGCGCTCATTGTCACCAATGAATATGCCTGTTCCAAAGTTTACATGTACATATCTGCCTGAATGCTGTCTCCTGCTACTAACTAAGGACACCACTGAAGCTCTCCTAAATATTGATAGAGATATGAGTCATTTCCTAAGTTAAGAATAATGTGAAAATGTTTTACTCCTTGGTCTGAAAGTAGGGTGAAAAATTCTTCACTCTGTGATAAATACTTCCTAAGTGCTTGATAAATAGGGGCCCTGAAGTGCTTGTGAAGGTCTGACAAACATTGTCTCTCAGAAGTCTAATACTTGCTGTCTATTAGTATGGACAAATGCAGCTGCCAATAAATGCTGCTAACAATCTGCACAGTGCTAAAACATTTCCTGCAAAACGTAAAATCTTTTATTGGTGATTTGTTTCTTTAGCAGTTCACTAAACCTGTTTATTTGCTTGCACCCAACAGATGGAAATGCACCTATTTTACAGTTTATTAAATATTTCTAATTTACTTGAGAATTAAATGGAAATTAACTAAAAGCAATAGAAAAATGAAAAAAAAAAAAAATCAACAAATAGGAAGGAAATCAAAGATTAGAGACTGAGTGAGGCTGAAACTGAAGCACACACACGCCCACCCACACACACACACACACACACACACACACACACACACACACACACACACACACACACACACAGGTGATGTGGCATTTTTACATGCTCATGTTCTCCAAAATGAGGATTTATAGGAGGCCAATATCCTCCTCTTTGCCCTGTCTTGTATTTCATCTCGCTTCACTGAGCTGGATTTATAACTCCAGTAGAAACTTGCAATAAAACAAATATTACACTCTGTCTAACGAAGGAGGGGAGAGAGTTGTAGCCTGTATCTATCAGCTTCAGTGAGGCTGATTTACAGCTCTAATATAACTGTAATGCAGTAAAATCTAGTGTCTGTCTGTGGAAGGTGTCTCTTTGATGGTTTAACTGATGGCATTGCAGACTTCATCCCTGGAGAGAGACAGAGATAAAACTGCCAAAATAACCAAGGGCTTTTGAAGTGATGGTCCGCGACCTTTGGGGGTCCTTGAGTATGTTTTCAGCGTGGTCTATTTTCAGTGGTGCTTCAGTAATGAGAAATCAGAAAAAAATCAGGACATGGGAAAGATGTTAGCATGACCTCTAATACTTACAGAACTTAAAGCACTTCCTGTATATGTGTAGACAGCAAAACGTGTTTTCATGACATTGTGCGGTCAAGAAGCTTAGTTAAACTGATGGTAATTCTGATACACTACAAGTGGCAGTTGCATTTCCCTGAAGAATGTCATTTATAAACAGTGGCCAAGATCTAGTCATGTATCCTCACGTCAGTATGCTGGCACAATATTTTTTATTTTTTTTTTAATGCTAGTGGAATGTCTTGAGGAATTGCAATATCAGTCTGTCAGTCAGCCGTTTTATTGAGGACTAAAACTACCAAAATAAAAAAGAAACAAAGAAATAAATAAATGATTCAATAAAAATAATAGCAAAAACAAATGTAGTATCATTTGGTATTTATATTTTCAGTTGTGTCTGTATTCATTTACTTTTATATCAATTCCCCTATTTACTTTACTTTCGCATTTCATTTTATTTATTCAGTCATGCAATTTATTTTTTGAAATTTTTTGATTAACGTGTTTATTTCTGTCTTATATGCTATTTGCCTTTCCCTTTTTTCTGTTTTGAATGAATTTGAATGAATGAATGAAATAGACAGACATTATTCATATAGAATTTAGTGCCATCATTGTTGTCTCCTTTTTAGGAATATTAGCATGCTACCATGCTAAACAAAGGTGAACATTGTAAACTTCAGCCTGTTAAAAGAATACTGGACCAAATTAGCATGTCACTCCAGCGGCTCACGATGGATAGTTTAAAAAAAAAAAAAAAAAAAAAGGATATAATTGATGCAGCAGAACTAGAGATATTGTCTCTTTTCTTGTCTCTTTTATTCTACACATTCTTCTTCAAACCGTGGTAGCTATATTATCCATGATACAACTCAACCATAGGTGGTTAGCTTGAGTTAAAGAGCAAGCTGCAGGGATCTGGTAATTTCATATAAATCGATTTTGAGGTTTCTTTTGGAACCTGGACCTGGACATTCTGGTTTCATTCTGGCATATTAAGAAAGTGTAAAAGTGTAAATGAAGCTGAGTAAAAAATTCAGCTGTTCAGTCTGCTTACATGCAGCAATAGAGTCATTTCATCTGGTAGAATCATGCTAGAATGACCACAAATCCAACATTTTGTAGCCATCTATGTGGTATTCCAGGCACGAGCCTCTGGGAACAGCGACAAGAAAAGCTGAACCTGTAAAACCCTAGAAAACATAGATTGAGCGTGTGTTCAGCAGACTTGTGTCATGTCCATGTATCGTGTCTAAGAGAAGCATTAGTGAAAGTACTTCCCTGACTTGTATAGCATCTGCTCCCTAATTAGCATAATAACCTGGAAGAAATGATGAGCGCATTTGTATTTTATCAATGACTTGACAGAAAACAGGTTCAGATTGTCAGCAACGCAGAGGACATCAGAGACACAGTCTATTCAAGGCAATGATATGAAATTGTATATTCTTCTCAGGAATGGCCTCACTCTTTTGTCTGATGATGGCATCAACAACAACGTGATTTGAACTTGAATGAAATGACTTCAAAACATTGACAAGGCCACCAGCTGTCTGAATTGGGGTTATGAGGCGTGCGCAGACAATACAGATTGGAGGGGGTTTTAGACAAATGAATCATCGTTGGCTTCATGTTAAACATCTCAAGGACCAGCTGCCAACTACAGCGAAACACACAATATAAATTGTGTACTGTTTTTCCAAAACTTCTCGACTTTAGTTCTGTGATGTCTTTATTAATAAAACACTGTCATCTCAGTTTGCAGTGACATTTGTCAATGGCATGTTGAAAAGCTTGGTACCAAGTTGGTGGTATTTGCGATGCTGAAATCAATGTGAACTTGACAGTTCTGATTTAGGTGGGGATGCAAAGTAGCACAAGCAAAAGCTGGTGTAAGTGAAGCAAGGTGATTTTTGTGGTATGACCAGCCAAAAAAAGTGAAAAGAGTTATCTAAAATATTTTAGCTTCTAAGGTGAGAGGTGAAAGACATGAGACATAAACGTGTCAGGAAAAAGTGCTGGTAATTGCTAGTGCTAGTGATTTTTAACCACTGCAAGGCTAATTTCTTTTTAACGTCTTCTTCATGATGCTGTAAACTCAGGCAGGCGAGCTCAAACCAAAACGTGACACAACTGACTGTTATGCCACATTCAAAAATGCCTCAGTACATTGTTAATGTGGTGGCAGACTCCAGAGACATGCAACAAAAAATTCCTCAAGAACTAACATTTATTTTTATTTCTGTGTCTTCCTTTGTTTCCAGGGACCTCAGTGATGCTGCTAAGTCAATGGTAAGCGTCTAGAAAACCCAAATAAAACGCTCCGGAGCTCCATACCCATACCCATCACTGCAGCATTTGGCCCCAGAGAAACAGGTGAGCATACTTAACACATCTCCATATGCCCTCTGCTCCACTGACACCTACTCATATCCTGTCATAGTATAAATGTATGACACCTGACTCATTTACATGCAGAACAAGTCGTCTTATTCCTCTCTGCTGCCTTTAACCCATCCCTCACTCCCTGCCTTTTTCACTTCCATCATTCATTTAACCTGTCAATCCATTTAGTTACCTCCTGCACTCACCCCACCTCTCTCTGTCTCTCTTTTTCCCTTCTATCCCTTCATTTTTACCCATCAGGGCCAATAATTTATCTCCATTTGAGGTGACAGGAAGTTCAACCCCTGAAACATAATCTCCCCTCTGTTCATCCCTCTCTGTCCCTCTATCTGCATTCTCTCAGTCCCTCAACATTTTCACCTCGCCTTCCATCACTGATATCGCTTAGTCTTTGTTCCCATTTACTCCTCTTTCTCTCTGCCTGTCTCATTGTGTCTCACTCCATCTCCCCCACTGTACCTTGAGCCATGTACTGTTAGAAAATAGTGCTACAGACAGCTGTGCAAAAAAAGAAAAAAGAAGAAAAATTAAAAACTGCCTCAACTCTTGCCACAGCACAGCTCAATATCCTCCAGCGAGGCACTACAAATAAAAGAAGACAATTCCAGAATATCTGCTACTGTGTAACTTATAGGATGATTTAAAGTCACGTGTTTATCTAGCAAGCATATGGATAAAGGCACAAATTCTTCATACCATAATAACTTTCCTGCCTCAAAGAATAACCTGTCATGGCCTTTAACTCCAACTCTTGAATGCTGGAACAGAGGGGAACCTTGGTAAATTAATCAACTAGCTAACTGAGAATGCAGGGGTTAATATGTTTGGGTGGTCTGTGTGTCAAAATGCTTCAGCCGACTGAATCATCTGGATCTTGGCCCTTTCAAAGAGGGCTGAATGTGAGTTGGACGCTGCCCAGCTTTCGGAAACTCAGTGTGTCTATTAGCATTGGAAATGAATAATTTCATGATTATGATCTTTAAATATCATTCAAGTAATTTTCACAACGAGCTTAACAAAGGAACCCATATCTGATCCAAGATGAATCATTTTGTTCCTTGCTTAGGGACCACACTGGTGATGTTGTGAATATTGTCCACACTTCTCAGTGCATTTTTTTAAACTACAGTCATGGAAAAAATTATTTCTTGTTCATTTTAATGCCTGATACCACCGAAGGTATATTACCTGAAGAATACAACACGACAAAAAATGCAGCTGATTCCATAATACTTTATGTCCTATTTGACATCCATCCATCCATTTTCTATACTGCCTATCCCTTTCAGGGTTGCGGGGGGGCTGGAGCCTATCCCAGCTGTCAACGGGCGAGAGGCTTCACACAGAAAGGTCCCGTCCGGGGATCCAACCGGCGACCTTCTTGCTGTGAGGCTTGCGCACTACCTGCTGCGCCACCGTGCCGCCCCCCTATTTGACATGCTTAAGCTTAATTGTATTCCCAGGGTTTATAAGAGGCCATTTCATGTCATAAGCAGCACTGCACATGCAAAGGCCTAGAGTGGTGTCCTGCTTACATTCAAGCCGTAGCACAACAAAAGAATTATGTGAAGCCACAAAGGCAGCCATCTTGGCACTGCTGGAAATTGGCATGAGTGAGAGACAGGTAGCCAAAAAACTGAAGATCTCCAAGACAGCCGTTCATTACACCAAGAAAAAGCAAGCCGAACATGGTACTACCAAATTGCTAGCTGGCCGAGACAGGAAACGTCTCTCTACCCCAGGAGAGTACCGTGCACTCATCCGTTCCTTGAGCAGCGGGTCTAGAATTTTTTTCTTGGGGGGGCAAGCTAGGGGCACAGACTGTGGAAGGGTGGCGCACTGAAATGACATTTTTTTTAAATGCCCCACAGTCTTAGGTCATAATAAATGATAGGCTGAGGTATTAATAATAGAACTATTTTATTTACCAAATAAAGCACAGAACAGTGTAGCATCCAGCATTTGGAAATCTTATCTAACTGAGAAAAATGTTTTTTGTTTGTTTGAGTGGGTTGATCTGTGCTCCGCTACTAACCTAGTAGTAGTAGTAGCATTAGTTTCAGCAAGATAAACGCTTGTGTTTCACAGGCATCTAAGCCGACCTCTTTGTTACCTTACAGAGACAGAAACAATTAGTTTAGTTTAGTTAAATTATGAACAACTTTATTACAACTCTGACAACATGTTAGAAAACCATGCAGAACACGTATACACTTAAACAAATCAGTCTCACTATACACCAAAGCACTAGGATTGTGACAGCTGAATACGCCTGTTTTGGTGGTGATGGGCGAAGCGTTCAACAAAGCATCCAAGTTCAATGACCTTGCCCTCTTCCTCTCAGTACTAAGCAGTTCAATATTGCTAAGCCTATCATCATTCGTTGTTGTTCTCAAATGATTTTTTCTCAACTTAAGCACTGAGAAGCTGCGCTCGCAACTGGCACTGCTAACAGGCAAAGCTATAGCTATCCAACACAAGTAAAAAGCTGATAAAAAACCAGGGTGCGCACCTCGCACAGTGGTATTTCCGTGCAGCACAGACGGGCGCGCAGCGCACTTGGTATTTTGGTAAACCGGGGTGCACAGGGGGAGGTGTCTGCATAATCAGGTGCCGGATTTGGATTTTCGGTCCATTTTGGTCTCTGCAGGCGCATCTGCTGGGCAAATGGATTTGTGCACCCATGTCACCAACACCTCACAGTCAGGTTTCCACAGTGTCTGGCATTTCACTGCGATCAATAATTAGCAACAGCCACGATTCAATGCAACTATCTGAGTCAGCATATACATTCAGACCTAAATTTATACATTTTGATCAGTATCTCATCTGACCACATCGCAAGCGCGTTCGGCACGCGTAATGGTCACTCAACCTCGACCGAATGTACACAGGTGAAACAGGGATGTCTCGTGATCTGTGACTCAAATTGCCTGGTGACAAACGTGTATGCCACTTTCCCCGGGTCGGCACATGACTCGTTCATCCTGGCGAATTCTAGCATCCCTACAGTCTTTCAGGGGGATACCCCTCTGGATGGGTGGCGTCATCAACGTGGTTGATGACGCCATATATCACACCTTCAACAAGACGGCAGCGTGGTTTTAATGGTGTTTTCAGCAGTGCTTGGACATTTGGGGTTCTGAAAATGCGTTTTAGATGTCTGGACTGGACAGGTGGTTCATTAACATACAGCCCTCAGAGTGTCGCTGCATTCTTCATGGCGTGTTGCGTTTTACACAACATGGCTGCACGACGTGGATGTCACTATGAACTCACAGAGGACACATTAAGGGACTTAAGATGGAGAGAGGCCGAACTGCATGTGCCGTGTCAACTGGGAGAGCAGCAGAGCTCACAGGAGAGGAGGGAGCGCCTCGCCGCCCAACTTTGTCAGTATTTGCGGTTACATCAGTTCAAAAAACATCTGACGATCAGTAACTTTCCACACTAAACAGATAGACAGTATTGAAATAAATTTCGAAGGCCATACATACGGCCACTGTGAGCCTGGACCTGAACTTCAGGCTCCTCCTGGAAGAAGTTTGGGCGTTGGACACTTTCCTGTGCAGGCTCAGTCATCCTCGAAACTTGCCATGCGCCTCGCCAGCAGCATTTTTAAAGGTGAGGCGAGGAGCTGGTGTGAATGGTCAAACCCACTCCACGCCTTCTCTCCTGTCTCTTTCCGAGTTGCGCCGCTGGGTGGGACTGAGATGAGAAGGGGGAGTAGTTGCCCCGGCAGCACAGTGCACAAAAATACCAAAGTCTATGCCGCCACACCCCATCAGCGTAGTGGACCTGACTTTGCGCTGCACCAGTGGCGGAATCGAAAATAGAGCCCAATGTCTGCAATGCATAAAAGCACTGTTTTTGGCTAGATATCACCTCTTAAATTAAAGTCTTATAAGCTATTTTTATTGTTATCATTATACATTATACATTTTTTTCATGACTGTATGTTTTTACTGTTTTTTGTGAAATAAGGATGCAGACAATAAAATACAATCTGTTTTTAAATCATTGTTCCAATAGAGCTTGATCACTGAGCTGTGAAGCAGCACTCCTTTACGTTTATACCTGCCATATGCCTGCACATTGCCTCGATTCTGCCCACACAGCAAACAGGTCTCTATCATGCAAATGTATTAGGCGCGGCTGGCTGGCTTATCAGCAATGCCACGGATGAGATTTATATCATTTTTAACTTGCTAACAACTGCTTCTCACTGTAGCTTCTCCAGACTTGCTTAAGATAGCAAGGAGAGGTGGAGTGAATGACCTTTAAACTCAGTAGGCAGATGTTTTTCTTTGGAAAGGTATTGTCCAAATGCCATTTCCAACGTGACTCACACCACCTTGAGATGTGGTCTAACTGATCTGATCACACTGCAATCAAAATGCGTTCTGCATGAATTTCCACCCATGTGTTTCCTTATCCAGACAGGATATCACATGCTAATGCCAGATGTAAATGGAGTCAGTGAGTAGGTGAACATCTGTTATAGCAATGTGTTCAAATCCTGTTTTCATTCTACAGGTTGTTAATTTTCCATTTTGTGCATATTCATCATGTTACTGATTCAGCTTTTCCTTAAACTAAAAAGTACACTCCGTCTAAACTTCACTCTCTCTGATGAGCATGTTATTAATGCATGGTTTACAGCAGATCGTTTGTTTTGAGTAAATCAGCACAAAGGCTTGATGGGCTCCATGCTGTCAAAATCTTCAACAGCGAACACATATTAAGACACAAGGTTGGTGTGCTGGCCTCAACGCCTTTATCTGACATTCTTATGTTTTCTTTTTCCTTAAATAATTTGTTGGTATATAGTTTTAGTTAAAATATGTTGCAATGAGAACTAGATAGCTACTCGATAGTTTAAGAAACATATTTGTTTGATATTGTTTTCACCAGCGTATTAATGATGAAGAGTGACAGTAAATGGTCTTAGTATGACTCTGTCAATTGCTTAACTTAGTGTTTAGTCAGAGTTTCGACACACTGAGGTTCAGAACACTCAGGCTGGCCCATAACATTTTGTTTAACTATGATGAATGTGTTTCATCAATTCATTGATGACACCGTGTCCCTTCTCACTCTGTCCCCTCTCTGGGTCCCTTGGTGTCTCTCTTTGCCTATTTTCATGATACAATATAACACATTCTATTCAATTTCAGCTGGCTTGGTGCTAATTGAGTCAGCTTGTACTGTATATTGTGTGTGTGTGTGTGTGTGTGTGTGTGTGTATATATATATATATATATATATATACATGGATTCCTGTTATATTGTTTCAAAAGCACACAGATAACAAGTTATGAAATTAATTCTGCAAGGCTTCAGGGTAGAGGTGTGTTTATTTGTGTATGAGTGCCCATTAAAGATTCATGGCTTGTAGGCATGTCATTCCCAACTAACATGAAACATGCTACTGCTAAAATGGAAGAACATTACACATTCCCAGTTTTGGTTATGATTACATTGGTGGGTATTAATATACAAGACAAACACCGTTTTTGAGCATTCATACTGATAAATGAATTAAACATATATGTTTCTAGGTAATGCCTAATAAATAGTGCATTATACTGCAGTATCCATATTTGTTTGAGGCTATCCTTCAAAACATGTTCATTGAACAGAATCATTTCCAGTCAAACTCACTTCAACATTCTGAAATGCTTCAGGCTAAAGGCACCTATGTTTGCAATAATGGCAATGTTAAACAGAGTGAATAACATAGAATAGGGTGTGTGTGTGTGTGTGTGTGTGTGTGTGTGTGTGTGTGTGTGTGTGTGTGTGTGTGTGTGTGTGTGTGTGTGTGTGTGTGTGTGTGTGTGTGTGTGTGTGTGTGCGTGACAACTTGACATGTCTGTTAGATGTGAGCATCCAGGCAGGATATTGGATATGATGGTGGTATATTGGTTCCTAATCCTGTGGGGAATTATTGCATCTGGTGGTGAGTTCACATCCCTCCCGTCCACAGAGAACTGTGTCATCTGAACTGGTAACAAGATTGAGCGAAATTTACTGTAGGAAATATCGCAATGCCAGGGAAAAATCATGCTACCACACAAGAACGCCATAGTAATAATAAATCAATAAAATAAAATAACATAGTATAGAATTAAAACAACCTGTTAAGACAAAATAAGAAAGTTCAGTTTAGTTGGTTTCAATGGGTTTGGTCCCATTAAAAAACACAGAAGCAGTTTTGACCCCGTGTTGGTGTTATTTCTGTATCATTCTTGGATTACTGGATTAAACACTGGCATTGGGTGAAATTAACCCAGTATTGCGTTGAAGCTTCTTGTGAAAGTATTATTCTTTATTTCAATACCTGTTTCATAATAGTTCTCTATTACACAGTATCATTATTTTAAATCAAGGTACAATGACACAGGCCACTTGCTTTCATCAAGGAAACTGATTCAACAAAACCCTTTAAATGAGCTCATTTTTATTATATTATCTCACCCCGTTTCACTTGTTTGATGATGAAACACAATTTTCCGAGTTTATTTGTAGCGGCACAAAAGTTTGTGTTTTGAATAAACAGCAATTTCTCATTGTTTTCCAGATTTCATTATCCAAACCTCATAACAGTACCTGTAAATTGGGTGGATATATAACAAGGGGATTTAATACAGTAAATGTGTTGTTTGGCTACAGACGAATGAGCCATTTCAAAGTGAGAATCCATTTCATAAAATTACCTCGAGCTCATTGGGGATAATAAAGGGAATGAAGTGACCCATCCCTTTTTGTGTACATTTTGAAGACAACACATCAAGCTGTTTTCAGTCTATATGCATGCCCATTTTACATTCTGATAATTTAAACAGATTAAAGTCTGGTGCATTTCAGGTTTTCAGTCATTATTTGCCTTCATGTTGTAGCCCAGCTCTGATCAAAGAGATTGTATTGTGCTTTTTGGGACAAACAAAAACTGTGTATGTAATGCATAACCAATATCCTTTTCACAATGAGGATGATATTGTCCAAGCATGCACTTTGCTGGGATTGCATGATGTTTTATATATATAGTATTTACATATTCTGAATGCTCTTTCATGTTACAGCGTCGGAACAGTGAAAACAATGACTGCAGGGTCACGGCACATGAGCAATAATGTGCATTAATTTTAAAAGTTTATGAATAGGGCTGGCATGGATAAAAAGGTATATGAGTACAATTACTCTATACAAAACTGTAATAAATTAATAGGCTGAAGAGTGTATCTACTGTATTATATTTTGCTCAAAGTTTTCAATAATGTTAACAGCATGTAAAGTCAGTAGTCAAAAGAGACTTTTGTAGACCATTGTCAAATAGTGACTATATATATATATATTACAATGGTACACTGAAGCAAGATAAATAGACTGTCAGCTTGTGGAGGTTTTCATTAGCCTTCATAATATATATAAATAACACTTTTTGGACACATTGCCCACTCTTACTTTAGATTTTGATTGATTGTCACTTCTTTTGACTGAAGACTTCTAATTTTCAACTGTATGTCAAACTGATTGACAAGTTTTTCTTAAAAGGACTGACAATGTATGACAGTTTAACAGTTGCAATTACAACCTATTAAAAATGTATTCCTGTCCAGCTTGAGAACGTTCCATCAGTAATTTTGACATGTATTTTGAGTTACATGAGATCTAATTCACTGAAGCGCTGTGTGTACTGTTTGTCGGTTTTGGTTTTGGCTATGCTAAAAATCATGGGATTTTGATGCCATTACTACAAACCAGCGAATCTGAAGTAGCTTGTCAGGGCCTTGTGGAGGTATAATTTTGACAGCCAGATCCAAACTGAGCTACTTGATGGTAAAATAATGTCACAAAACATGCAGAATTTCTGAATTGTTGCTTTTGAATCCAATAAATGTTCAGGATTTAAACCAGAAGGCAAGACTAATACAGAAGCCTTGGACATCAAAGCCTGAAATCTGTTTTAATAATTCTACATAATGTAAAGTGTAGCCAGCTCATTAAAATATTGTGTAACCGGTAGTGCTGTCAGTCGATTAAAATATTTAATCGCCATTAATCTCATGAATGTCATAGTTAACTCGCGATTAATTGCAAATTAATCGCACATTTTTATCTATTCTAAATGTCCCTTGAATTATCATTTTAATACTGTTATCAACATGGAAAAGTGGATAGGCTTGCTTTGTGCAAATGTTTTTTAATTGAAAACGTGTAGTGTTATATTTCACACTAACATTCTCACTTTGAGCAGTCATTCACATTTGAATGAATCAAATCTCACACAATTTAACACTGTCAATAAACAGATGACAAAAAAAGAAATACTTGGTTACAAAAAAGCCCCTTCAACAACCCTTTCTAAGGGATCAAAACAGGGTGATACAAGATAAAGTTACAAAGTGCACATCATTGTAAACTAGGACTCAGGCTATAGTGCAGTTAAACCATGGCTGAAACTTTCCTTTTTTAAGTTTCCTTTGAACATAACAGCATCCATATGCCTCTGTTGAAAGCCATCCATTGTCGCCTGGTTTTGACAAGGAGACGGCGGAGAATTTACATTCGGTGTGTGTTTGGCCATCAAGTGGTATTTCAGACTGGATGTGCTACGGTGATAATTCAGTTCACATCGACAATACACACAGATAACTTTGGTCTTGTCAGTCGACCCATCTGGCAACTTTTTGAAACTAAACTTTCCATTCAGAATCTTGTTCGCATCCAATTTGGCGTTTTGCACTTCACATCCACACTAACCGGTAGCCTACTCTTTTACAGCTAGTGAGCAGACAAGACCGAACACGTGCGTGGGTCATGCCTATTGTTTTGTTTATGTATATAGATGTATATACATATTCTGTTTGGTTTCTTTTTTTGGTGTGTGATTATTTGAGTGTGCAGGGACCTTTGCCATAACTAGTTGTGGCCTGCCTCTCCTCCTAGCTAAATCACAGTGGGTTATTGCAATAGCACATGAACATTTTATGTTGTTGGAAATAAAAGGAATGGTAGAAATGTTTTTTTTTTTTTTTTTTTTTTTAAAAGGAACATAATGAATAATAAATAAAGGCTGTTTATATGCGCTTACGTCATGCCTGTAATCATTTGTGTACTTACTTGTGCATGGGCTGTTCTGGGAAACCCTCTCAGGGAAATTAAAGTTAAAACGAGTATACTCATTTTGGTCCTAAGGTGGCGTTGTCGGTGTTGTATTCTCTAGATCTGCCACTCGCAGTTGGGGTTTGGCTCCTCGCCACAATCTCAAATGCAGAATTATGTTGTGACTGTAAAGCCATTACCTCGGAATATACCAAGCCACCAGCACATGCATTATTGGACACAATGTGGCAGCAACAGCCAAGAATGTAGATAGATGGATTTTGGTCCATCACCCTGCTCTTAATGGAATTCATGATTCCTAGATTGACACTTCTATTGTCAACTGCGAGGGCCTCACAGTTGGCCCGTGGGATATTGTGCCCTTCCAGCACCTCATTCATTTTGCTCAATGCGGCTTCTGCAGTATTGCAGCTAGTCCCTGATGTCAGGCTGATGTCGAGAAACTGTTGTATCACACCTTGGGAACAGCAGAATCAGTGTATTCATCTTCTCTCTCCCCGTGACGACACAAATGTATCCAACACTTGCAGAATTATATATGAGTTCTTGCATTTATTGCTGATGAGTTATAGGAATATACAATAGATTCATTAAATATACATAGACTTAACTCAGTATTCATGGTCAACATGAATAAACACACTTATCATCATTGGAGCCATCAATGGCCAAACAGAAGGCCTGGTCAAGAAGGTTTTTCACTTGCTCATCCAACAAATTTGGGGGTAGTTATTTACAGTTGGCTCTAAATTTTGTTCTGGGAGAGGAATACTTTTGTGCTTGCTTGGAATCAAGGAAACACCTGTTTTCACAGCCACCTTCATTTCAGCTCTTTTGGTCTGGGGTGGTGTAATCATGTTATTATATATAAGATACAGTAATAAACCCAATCATATAAGGTCATATGTGAGTGTGCTATGTATACTATATTAACATACAAAACCAATCAGTGTATTAATTTAATAATAGGTTTGGCAGATTTGTTTATGTAACCCAAACCATTGCATCTTAACCCCCACTAAATAGCTTTAGCACTTAACCAGCTCGTATAGTAATTACCTGTGTTTCCATCTAAGTGCTTTGCATTGTGGAATGATCCATTCTAAATGAGCAGTCTACCATTCCATGTTTATGTGGTGAATTACATCAGCTCTAGCCTGGTGTCTGCATTTTAACTCATGCCAGTAGGCTGTACACCAAAAGTGGAAAGGTGTAGTCCCAGCCATGATGAAAGGCTATACCTTGGCTACTGTGAAGTACATTTGCATTTGTCCAATGTGTACTTGGTTTATCCATTACTTTACCTGAAAGACTTTGACCATAATACTGTAACAGACTGGGTGGCACATTGATGCCAACTGTTATGTCTTGTTTTTTTATTTATGTATTTTTAAAATTTTTTTGCATCTGCAATTCAATTCAATTCAATTTTATTTGTGTAGCGCCAAATCACAACAGAAGTTGTCTCAGGACACTTTCTATATAGAGCTGGTACAGGCCAAGCACTTTTGCCTGCAACAAAAACAATTTCCCCTCGGGGATCAATAAAGGAATTCTATATATGTGTGTGTGTGTGTGTGTGTGTGTGTGTGTGTGTGTGTGTGTGTGTGTGTGTGTATACGTATACACACACACACATATGTGTGTGTGTATATATACACGTATATAATTGAACAGTGCATCATGCATCAACATGTTAAACCCAACTCATTTTGTTATTTAATGTATAATGCTCCACCCTGTTAAGTACTAGAATTATCCATAAATGTTAAATGAAACACCCTTTATAAATGTTAGTGTTAATGTATGCAAATATACCTGTTTATATGGGAGAATGTAAATGTGCCAGCCACAACGCATCACTGAACACCACTGCTGCAAACCTTTTAGTAGTGACTGCTTAACCTTTCAAATTTGTGAGGATTAAATAAGTGGCAAGCTCAATTCAAATTAAAGTTGTCATTTCAAATGGCTACATATCATGGAATAAAAAAAGAGCTTTGTTTGTGCTTATGTGTGGTTAAGTGCTTTCCAATGAATCCAAGGAAATGAATAAATTCATTCACAGAAACAGTGTGTCAGTTGATGACCCTCTAGTGTTACGGGATGTAGTCAAAGGTTGCATCAGAAATAAAACAATGCCATTTGCATCAAATCTCAATAAAGTTGGACAACATCATATCGAGTTTCTGGAAAATGAAACTGCAGCGCTAGAGCAAAGTATGCTAAAAAGGTCTCATCTGAAAACATTCACAGGCAACAGAATTTATTGGATGAACTCAGTGGCTTGTTAAGGCAGGGAGCAGAATGCATTATTTATTGCACTGGGCAGAACCACCACATGAACAGTGCTCGGCCCAGCTGCCTCCATGCTCTTCGGTTTAGGACAAATGATCATTTAGCAAACATCTCAGCGGTTCGGACCAAAGAGGTGAATTTAACATCTGATCCCATAAAGCTTAATAGCACTTTTCAACCATTTTATCAAAAGTTGTATAAGTCCAGCTCATGATGAAAAAGTCTGCTGAATTTTTAAAATTATTAAAGCCCAGAGGAGCTAAGAAAAGCCATCAAATCAATGAATAAAGGCAGATCACCAGGCCTGGATGGATTACCTCCAGAATTCTTTACTTCCTTTTGGCCCCAGCCTGGACCTCTGCTGTTGAATATGTTTAATTTTTCAATCAGTAGAGGTTCCTTTTCCACTAGCTATAATATTGCTGTTATTACTCCTGTGCTAAAGAAGGACAAGCTTTCAACTGACTGCTCTTCCTGCAGGCCTTTAAGTCTCCTGGACTGTGAAGACAATTTCTAAGTTAAGGTCTTGGTGGCCATTCTTTCACTAGATGTCAAGAAGGCATTTGACCAGCTGTAAGGGTGCTATCTATGGTCTGTGATCCAACACATCGCCTCCAGTGAAGGCAATACGATAGTTGGATGTCCTCGAGCCAATCACCATATACAGCACACCACATCTTGCATCTGGACGTGTTTTGATTTCTACCAAAAATCCCTCCAGATCACTCTCACTTCCCTTTGGGAGTCACTCTGGATATTAAATCATCAGTGTATAATAGGCATTCATGACACTGGGTGGATTAAGTGGGCAGACAGTGTCTTTTAATAGTCCCACTTCTTCTCAACCCACAGATATACGCTGCTATGTGAGCTCAAATGTCCCACGGGCCAGTGATTTGAAAATTCGCCCCATTCATTTGATGCTTGACACTAAAGGTAAAAACAATGGTATTGTCGCTATTTATAACTGAGGCCTCATATATACCTTTGCCTCTTAATAGACTCTGGAAGAGAGATATTAATACTTCCTCAGATCTGGGTTGGCCCACTACACAATCAAATACATCGCTGTCATCCAGAAATCCCAACCATAAATGTATTCACAGGTCTTATCTCTCTTTGTCGAAGATTACAACAAATGCACCTCAGAGCTAATCCATATTATGACTTTTGTTCACACAATACCAATGGTACTTTTCTTCATATGGTTTGGTAGTAAATGGAGGTTAATAGATTTTGGGTCAAAGGATTTTAATCATCCATTTGATCAACATGAAAAGAAGAAGGAGCAAATGAATGTTGCACACCCTTTTGTTAACAAACAAGCTGGTCAAGCTGAAAAGTGCAGTCGCCCACTTGTTAAATGGCGAAACAAGCTGAACGAAGAACAGCAAGCTCTGTGTAATGTTTCTCTCCTAGCGTTTCATGAGGCACGTCCTATGTTGATCCTATGCTGAGGATTTTGCTTTATTGAAGCGATGAGGAGTGAATGTTAGAGGTACATATCATTCACACGTAGGGGGATGACCACAGAGACATTTTACGCAAAGCCAGCTGTTGACCTGTGGATGGACACAGCTGATCTGAAGCTCAACCAGGGACTTGGGCGTGCATCTTCATCATCTACCATGCAGGAAGTTCAAGAAGAGATCAGTGAGGGAGTATCAAATGCCATCTTTTGGTACTCACCTGAGTACATGACCAAAAAAGTTATGTGCCCCCCAGTGTGTATGCCATTGTATTATTAGTGATGTATATTGGATTTTCCTTTTGTAGCCAATTGCAAACACTCTCATGTCTTCCTTAACTGTTGCAGTAGTTCAAAACGTGACTCTTTAACCAATGCATCTCCTATCAATGTAAGAGACACCAGGATGTATCCACAGGTGACTGAGCTGTTAATCCATGCTAATTCATGCTAGTCGCTTCAAGTAAATGGGCACACGCACACGGATGCATCACATACCAGATATCCTCAAGGCATTCAGTTGTCATATAAATAAATCCATGCAAGTAAAACACATAAGCAGTCACTGTATTATGTTACATTCAATTAAACAGCTGAAAAACAGCAACTGTAAAAGAAGACAAGCCTCCACACATGGTTAATGCATGGTGTTATAGCAGGTCTTACCCCACTGACATTGTATACGTAAGTCTTAAGCACATGTATTCAAGGCTACACACACACACACACACCCTGAGGCTCAAGCGCACTGGAATCTGATACTAATCACGTGGTCTCTCGCTCTCTCATATTCCATCAACCACCCCCCTTCAGTGTGAGTGTGTGTGACTGTCTTGGTCCATGATCTTTGTAGCATGTTTATTGATGTCACCGACCTAGGCTTGGCACGCCAAAATCATACAGCATGTGACACACACAGTAAACATAGTCCCACACGCACACTCCTACACAGTCATGTTGTAACCAGAGCTCAGTCACTTTTGTTCAGAGGAGGAATTCTACAAAGCCATTGTGGACTGTAAAATTATACTGTTGTCACACTTGAATTATTTGGAATTTGGAAAATTGGTGTCTATCTTATTTTGAATTTTGCGGCAGAAACTTTATTGAAGTTACCAACAACTCAAAGGTGGGGAATGTTTTTCCTATAAAGGACCATTTTCATTTTTAGAATATCCTTTAAGGGCCATACTAAATTACTGAACACATGTCATCACTGCAACAGCTTGAACTGCTTCTCTTTGGAGAAACATTTGATGTCAGGTGTATGACAGTGATGCTGTTTGAGAATTTGAAGACAAGACACTGTTTTTCAAGGTTTGGGTCATTGCAGGAGACAGTTTTAAAAGAGCTCCTCTCAGTCGTACTGTAGGTTCTTTCTTGGCAGCTCAGTGATTTCATGTTGTTGGTAGTCAGGCACATCAGCTGGTTCCACATTAAACAGCAAATAAGTTCAGTTCCTTTTCATGTCCTGAAACATCTCACCAAATGCAAGAAGTAGT
Organism: Chaetodon trifascialis; assembly: GCF_039877785.1. NCBI lineage: Eukaryota > Metazoa > Chordata > Actinopteri > Chaetodontiformes > Chaetodontidae > Chaetodon > Chaetodon trifascialis. Next base: position 7,171,846 of record NC_092060.1, read on the forward strand.
TTTACACACTCGCCAGCATATTCAGAGGTCATAGCAGGCTTGACCACAGTTTTAGTTTCACTTCAATTTATTTCACATTTGAGAGCAGAGAGCTGAGAAGCTTCAGGTTCAGTTGTCCACCATGAAGGCAAACACTTCACTGAGCTATCACTGAGTTTCCATGATGGATTTTCTCCTCATATCCATGTATTCTCAGAGGCAAATTGACACTTTGGAACAATTTTGCTTTGTCTGGTGCTAACTGCAGCAGCAACAGGGTGTTTCTCCACAAATTCTCCTCCTGAATGCGGTTTCAGCTTCTTAGCTGTTAGCTCGCTCACCGCATGACTTGGCTGCACAACATAGCATTAACTTTAAGTTTGAAACCGTACTTGGCAATAAAGGCTTTTCTGATTCTCATTCTGATTCTGATTCTGATTTTGACTTTATTTAGGTGCATCTGTCTTTGCAACTCATCCAGATGCATTGATGTGACGTGTGTTGCATTTAGGGACCATGCAACAGGATGTGTTAATCTACTATTTTGTTGTTTCCTTTTATCCATGAAAAAAGTAATTACTGTCTAAAGACTGTTTGTATGTCTGAGGGATTTTGTTTTGGATTTATGAATTTCCTTGACGGCTGGATCAAACAGTCTCATGGGCCATCTGGACACGGATTTCAGAGGCTCCCTGCCCTTGCAACCCCTGATTCTTTTGTGTTGAAGCTGACAGTAGTTTATGCCCCCCAAAAAGACTGTGTTAATTTATGGGTTAGGGTAATGGTATGCCTGGCTGTTGAGTATGGAACTGGAGTAATGACCAGTGTTGCAAAATTAACAACTTTATTGCCCGATTTGGCAACCTTTTGGTCATACTCTCTGAAAGGCTTTTGAAATCTAGCACGCCTTTGGGCAAACCTTAAACTCTTCTCTCTTAAAGAGAAACTATTTTTCTGTGAATGTGCTCTTGTGTGTCCGTGTTCAGTCAGTGGTGGAGAGCTTCAGCACATTCAATCGACCGATCAGCCACACAGAAACGTGAATTAGCTGTGACTGTGTATATGCAATGACCAATCACTGATCAATAGTGAGTTTATTTCAGTGTCTGGATCATGTCTGTTTAAGACTCTGCAATTTAGTGTCAATAAAGCTTTCAGGTCCGTGACCGTGCCCCAACATTGTCTCTTGTGCTTCCTTGTGTTTCTCTTTCCCCCTGTGCTCCCTGAGCAGCCATGTCTGTCTCTCTGTGTCTGTGGATGTGGGGTTTGTGAGGTTCTCACTGTCCTGGCTTCCTGACCCAACAACACACCTGCCAGCAACCAGCTCATCACCTCTCCAGTATATCAACCCTGACTCCTCTTCCACTCTTTCCCAGCTTGTTGTCTCAGCTGCATGGCAGTTGCACACTTCAAGCCTCTCTAGATTAGTATACACAGATTATTGCTTGTGTTCATTTGTAGCCTGTCCTTAAGTGTTGTTCCCTTGTGCCCGAGGATCTCCACATGCCTGCCTGCCTACCAACCCTTGTGCAACTCCAGCCTGTCCTTGCCACCCACCCACACTCTTCTGCCTTCGCCATCCAGCTTGCCTCTCCACTCCACCTCATCCCCACCCCGGCACTTTATCCCTCTGTCTGTCCCAACACCACAAAAACAAAAGCCTTCATAAAATCTTAATGGAACTGGAGGGAGATGTAGAATCATATTGATGCAACTGAAAAAAAAAAAAAAATGAAAAAAAAATGTAGTAATTACAGCACTGATATATATTGTGTGGATCATATTCTGAAATCTGTCTCCCTTCAAGACAGCCTGCTTCCTTCTGGCCTGATCTGGTTAATGAGACACTTCAAGTTTAAATCCTAATTCTAAAACTTTACCAGAAGTAGAAATTAAGTTTCAAGGTCTCATTTGATATGAATGCACACTACTAAATGTTTTAGACCTGTTTTGCCTGACAAAATCCAATCCTAGGGGTAAACTGGTTGAGGTTAATATGAGATAAATGTAGAAAAATGGACTATATGTACAGAGCACTCCTCAAGTCTACTGACCACTCAAAGCACTTCACATCCCATGTTACATTCACCCATTCAACACATACGCAAGCAATTAGGGGTTCAGTATCTTGCAGACAGACACTTTGACTTGCAGAGTGGAGGAGGTGGGGATCAAACCAACGACCTTCTGATTAATGGATGACCTGTTCTACCTCCTGATTCACAGCAGCTTGATAATATCATGCTTCACTAAAGGACAATTTAACGATACCCTTTAACTTTTTAATAGCATCACACTGATTTAAACATCAGTGATTGCACAGCTTCTTTTTTTTTCTTGTTGGAGTGACGATTTACTCAAGTATTTTCTAAGCATGCATATACATACTTTTGTTATAACTGTTTCACTGTGACACATGGATTCCAGGATTAGGATTCCTAACTGATTCATGCACTGCTAAGCTGTCAAGCATTCAGCACACAGAGGTGCATGCACGACTTGTTAATAATTCAAACAAGTCTTTTCTTGTGAATCTTTAATTCTGTAATTTGAACTTTACTCATAGTCTATTATGTGAGACAGGCCTTTAGTTTAGCTTCTCTCATTAGAAAGATAAGTGCAGAGACGAAGGGTGGAAGGAAAGAAAAACAGGTGTCATCAAAAGACAGGAAGGAGAAGGGAAAAGATTATTTTCACCAGCCGATCAAGTAGAAAAACATCATTGCCAAGTCTAAATCCCAAGAGTCTGAGATTTTTGGTTTTGTTCTGCTTTTGCAGAGTTAAAAGTTCTGCTCAGTGGTGAAGTTTAGTGCAGCAACCAACACCAAAAAACATCAAGTAAAGTTTTTTTTTTTTTTTTTTTGTATTTGCAGCAGAAAATTGCTTTTATTTCTGAAAAGACTTCGCAGGTTGAAAATAGAGTTGAAATAAGGCAATTAATTAATTAGTTGATGAATAAAAGTTGCAAATGATTTTTGTCAGTTATTTCTTATTCAGTTGTTCCAGCATAAATAAAACAGACAAAACAAGACGTTTGAAGAGGTCAGCTTGAACTTTAAGAAATCATGATGTACATGCTTCACTCTGTTATAGACCAACCAATTATTGACTAATCTCAGAAATGGTTTTAGAAACGAGTTGAAACAGATTATAAAGTGGCCCAAAAGGCCCAGTATACGAAGAATGCAATAAGGCCAGGACCTGGGGTCACAACTGACAAAAGATTACCACAGACAGGGTGTCACAAGTAACAATGAGAATTTAAAGACAAGACATGTTTCTACTCAACGCAAAGAGGCCTGCTTGGCTTCTGTCCATTTCAGCATTTGGGGCTGACCATGACAGATATTTCCTATATTTTTCCTTGGAAGTGTCTCTCATAGTTGTCCATTTGAAATGCCAGAGGTCAAAAGAGCCACGTGCTCATTTCCTAATTAGGAAGACATGATAAGTCAACAAGCAAACTGACTCTGTAGTTTGCAGTGAAAAGCATCAAATGGAGACAATTTGCATGAAGGCATGGCTTTTTAAAAATGCATGAGAATTAAAAATGTAGCGCGTTAATAACTAGAGACAATGAGTGTCCTTGCATAAAGTAACACAAGGACACAGTTATAAGAAAGTGTCATGATAATCTGCTCACAGTTTACAGACTCAAAACTGGAATACTACAACTCAGAAAACGCCAAATTATATTCATCAAGTTCAGCTTTGAAAGTCATATGTAAATGTAATTCCACTACTTTTGGCGGTAGCGAGAATAGCAAACAGTTAGTTGTTCAAATGAAATAACACAATTACAATTGCTAACATTTAAATGGACATCTGCATTTTGTTTGCAACTACAGTTAAAAAGTGTTTTTATACAATATTATTGTATATTTTTTATTTTGGTAGAAGTTATGAGTAAAATTATTTAGTTGTCTTTTTTTTGCTACAGCTTTTACTTAAAGTAAATATATTTGCTCAATGATTTCAATCATTCTAAATGCTAAATTATTGTCTTTTACTGGCTTTTGTTTTTAATTTTCCTTTAATTGAATTTTATTTTAATTTTTCTATTCTCTTCTCTCTTTCTTTCTTTGAAATGTGTGATTTTAATGTATTTTTATGCTTCTGTAAAGCACTTTGAATTGCCTAGTGTATGAATTGTGCTATACAAATAAATTTGCCTTGCCTTGCCTTGCCTAATGAGGGAACTAATTAGTATGTAATTAGCATTAGCATGAGCAGTAACTAGCACAACACTGGTTCAACAAATTAATTATTTTTTTTTGCATGAAATTCCTGATTTATGTGTAAAACCATTCCCATGATAATGAGTGGAATAAACATCTGAGTTTGACATATTGTCACACGTGCAAAATCAGTAAATAACGGTTTTTGGAAAGATCATAATTTGAGTTAAATTAAGTATGTTTGTCACATAAGTAAAATTGCAAGCATTATGTTCAGTGAGATTATGTGTGTAACATAAGTTAACTTACAAATGCAAGTTCAAATAAAGCAGGGGCTGGCAAGCTAACCAGCAATCAGTGCGAGGATGGACTGGAGCTCTTCCACTGGTAACGTTAGATGCATGCATTTTCTGAACTCGTGGATATTCTGAGGTACAGATGTGGCCCATGGGTCGCCAGTCACTGAGTTATGGGATGGATTGACCTGTCATCTGCACCTGGGTCTAGACTTTGAGAAGCTCTGCTCTAGATAGTGCTATAGTCAAGGGACTCCTGCATCTGCAGAACATAAGGATCCCATAGCCTGCAGGTGCCTTTTTGAAATGTTTCTCACATAATATACCTTATGCTCCCTTTCCCTTCATCATTGTGCCACTTTATAATGTCAGTGTATGCCTGGCCAAAGACTGGTTTGATAACTAAAATGCTGCCACATAATCATTAACACGGTGAACAACAGGGTATGGCTGCAACAGTATATTAGCTTTTCTATAATTTACATATTTAATAACCTATGGTAAGTAATTGCATTTTCTACCAGTCCCAGCAGACGAATAAAAAGACACACAAACAGACACACACACACCTATCTACTCTGCCACTCTCTGTCTCTCTCTCTGCCCCCCCCCAACACACACACACACACACACACACACACACACACACACACACACACACACACACACACACACACACACACACACACACAGACTAATCAGTAATCCCCTCCTCTCCCAGAGCGGTCACTCTGCTTACTGCTGTCTATCTCCTGGACACAGAGATTACAGCAGGTCCAATTGTCCTCTCTGCTTAATGTCCTTGTACTTGGCTTCTTACTGGTTGTACACCTTAAATGAATCTTATGTCGACAAAATGAGATTCAGCTGTACAGAGATCTAACAGCCACAACTCTAAATTTACAGACTGTTTTCTGATATTAAAAAGTCAGTTCGACAGCCAACTAAAAACATTCAATTCGAAAAACAATGAATTTTATGATGATGACTGTGCATACACAGGTATATTAAACTGTTGGTGAAACATCATCATCAAAAAAACCCCCAAAAAACTCCAAAGAGCGACAAAGCTGTGAATTCAGCCAGAGCTAATTGTCGCAATGATCTTCTCACCCTAACGCTCCATTTAACAGTGGACAGACGTATTTATTATCACTAACTCTTAAAGCTGTCTTTACAGTGATGTTGGGCTGAGGAGACAAGATTTTACTGAACGCCAGGTGCAAATTGTCCCGTCCTTACTTCTTAATTCCAGCGGGACAGCTGAGTGGTGCTCCAGCCTCTGGGTTAGGGTTAGAGTTGGGGTCTGGACCTCTGGAGGTGATCATGGCCCTTCTAGACAATACTTGCAATTCCACCAGATGCATCACAGCATGCTTGGGAAGCAGCCCTCCACTCTGCTCCATGGAGAATACGCATCATCAGGCTGCACAGAGCTAATCGAGCCAGGCAGAAAGTCAGGCACAAGTAGGGCATAAAGAATCTGGTCAGCTTTCAAAATAAAACACCCTGTGCAGAATTTTGATCATATATCACACTCCTGTACAACACAGTCACTGTCACCAGTCTGACTACCACAGCTCCTTAACTCTGTCACTCTTCTTCTCAAATGGCAGCTTGTAGAGCTCTGCCATTATCATATGGTTTCCTTTCAAAACTCTGTCTGTAGTAGAGAGGCTGACAGAACCGATTTTTGTGAAGATATTGGGCTTTATTTTCAATTCCGCCGCCAGTGCGGCAGAGGCACGGCGCAAAGTCCGCTTCGCCGATGGGGCGTGGCTGCGCAGACTTTGGTATTTTCGTGCACTGCGCTGCCAGCGCAACTATTCCCCCTTCTCATCTCAGTCCCACCCAGCGGAGCAACTGGGAAGGAGGAAGGGGAGAAGGCGTGGAGTGGGTTTGACACAGCCGAGTCAAATCTTCACCATTCGCACCAGCTCCTCGTCTCACCTTTAAGAACACCGCTGGCAAGGCGCATTGCAAGTAGCCCACACAGGAAAGTGTCCGACGCCCAAACTTCTCCCAGGAGGAGACTGACGTCACTCATGTCTAAATATGAGGTCCTTAGATGGTAAATCCTCCTCCTCCTCCTCCTCCTCCTCCTCCTCCTCCTCCTCCTCCTCCTCAAAGCAATGATGTACTCCATCTTTGTAGATAACGTTAAGCATTACAATGATTACATTTGTATTTGGAATGAAATGACGTGGGTAATAGCGGACAACGATCATCACTTACTTTTTTCCATGTGTCTGTCTCTCTCTGTCTCTCGAGTGCTCTGAGATAGATGCAGTATATATGCTCTGTAGGATGTCACGGCTGTTTCTGGTTGGCACAGCGACGTTAATTGATTAGTTCGCATCCCTGTTTCACCTGTGTACATTCAGTCAGGGTGAGTGACCATTACTCGTGCCGAACGCGCTTTCGATGTGGTCAGATGAGATACTGATCAAAATACATAAATTTAGGTCTGACTGTATGTGCTGACTCAGATAGTTGCACTGAATCGTGGCTGTTGCTAATTACTGATCGCAGTGAAATGCCAGACACTGTGGAAACCTGACTGTGAGGTATTGGTGACGTGGGCGCAGGACTCCACCGGTTTATAAAAATCCACTTGCTCATCTGGCGCACCGCTGGCGCACAGAGTTGACCAGGTCTGGGGTGGCGAGCTTTCAGCGCACATTTGCACCACCGGCGTGGACCGAAATGGACTGAAAATCCAAATCCGTTAGTTGTTGTGTAAATTGTAGACAATTGTGCTCACTCTTTTGCACACATGTAATTTGCTTGAATGAATGAGAAATTCAAATGTTGTGAACAACTGCTCACAGATTTGAACTTATTGTCTTAAAAAAGATCCTTCCTGTAAAGTGTAACACAGTCTGCACCGTCCTCAGCAGAGGTCTAAACGTTTCACAAGTGCAAAGACCTGCGTGAGTGGGCCATCGCACAGATTCTGGTAAATGAGGAACTGCAGAACAGTGTGTATGAGTGCAAGCCACGTAAGCCTCCTACAGCTTCCCAGATAAACATGATTTTGATTCATTTGAGAAGCTTGTTTCTGAGCACGACCCAAAGAAAGTAAGAAATGGTTAATGAATCAACTTGAGGTCAGCTTGCTGACTTGTTCTCTCTGCAACAGTTGCAGTGGCAGATCACAGCAGGTCAAGGGAAATGCACAAGCAGACACTTCAATCTTCCTAATTCATAACTGAAGGGTTTTCTTTTTGCCTTTCAATAATATAATCCCCTAGATACCTAGTAACAACTTAACTTGATAGTGATTTGTCAAATCTTTCAAATTACGAAGTCATTAAAGGGGAAGGTCATGCTTCCCTTAACGTCTACTTCATTTGTATTTCATGGGCTTTTCAAATTAAGTTGTTTTAATGGGAATGGGTTTCACCTTTTCAACTTCATGGACAGATTAACAAACCACTGGCTCCCATACAAAAATCTTAATTTTGATTAGGGTGCTTTGTGAATTAAGGCTTTATTAATTATACTCAGGGAATCTTGCTCATAATGAATTGAAGTCTACCTGGTGCTGAAGTGGACACTGTTGTCAGATGGGGATCACTTCTTTGAATAAGTTTCCTATTTAATCTTCTCTGTCTTTTTTTGGCAGTATGTCTGACAGTCTCGTCCACCTGCCCCTATTTTTTTTTTTTTTCTGAGCATAGCAAAATAGGAAGCAACTAGAAGCATCATTACTCACAGATGTCTGTCATACACAAAAACGTAAATACCAGAGTCTTCAGAAATTTGGTGCAGACTTCACAGTTTCAACTTGGAGCTTCTATGTATTCATGCTTTGTGAGTGGGAAGCCCCCACACATGAATCCCTCTGTGGGAGAGCCAGTTTGTCTCATCTCCACCAGGACACTGTGGCTTGTGGCTGTGGTGATGAATGCATTGCTTTCAAATGTAACTAAAGAAGCAGAATTGAATGCAGGTGACTGACCCCAGGACTTAGCACATGCACACACACACACACACACACACACACACACACACACACACACACACACACACACACACACACACACACACACTGATATTTTATATTTTCTATCAAGCTGCTTTCATGCTGTGTCTATATAGTGTCCCTTCACTCTATCTCTGCTCTCATTATGCCCAGAAATCTGTTGGCCATAGCTACATAAGCTTCTGCTGTCCCTGCTTATGATACCTTTTTCTACAAATGTCATAACTCTGAGACAATCTAATGTCAATATATGATCTGGAGACTGGACGCAAATTTTTTTCTTACATTACAGGGATGTGAGTGTGTGTGTACGATTGAAATGAGCATGACTATAAAACCTTGTATTGGAAGCATCTTTACCTTTGTGTTGTCTTATAGGTTGAAGATGACCCTCCACTATGTTTGACAGCAGAGAAAATTCCCAAACTTCTCAAACTGATCTTTTTCCAACTTGAAATTTGGCCACCTTTCCTAATGTGACCTCAACATTGGAGCTCTGCTGACTGAACTCAGACAAAACTAAAACATTCTTGTGCATGTGCAGCATCTCCCTTCCATGGCCCCACACATGATTTGTGTTCATAGGAAAAAAAAAAAAAAAAAAAAAAAAAAAAACAGACAAAATAAACTACATTTCAGAATAACATGTAGAATAACTCCATTGCTTCCCCTCAAAATGCCTTGAAAACTATTTTTCTACAAATATCTGCTTTCAAGTGCTATGTCTTGCTAGAAAATCAATGTTTACATCGTTGCAGTATCTAGTAAAATAAACTTCAACTGAAGTAAAATTATCATTGTTGTTGTGTTGTAATAAAAACATGTGGTGTCCACAGATTAAATACAACCTTTTTCAACTGTGAAGTGGGAAAACCCAGACATTCACCCATGATAGGCTGTGTCTTCAATCAAAATAGATGTGGACGTTAAAATTCAAATAAGATGCTTTATTGTAGGGGTTTGGCAAAGGCAGGTCATTTTTGACCCTACCTCTACAATCAACAATGTCTGAGAGTGTTATAAATGACTATACACACACACACACACACACACACATATATATATATATATATATAAATAAAACTTTTTTCCAGTCACACACAGTATGTGCACTGATTCCTGTCAGGAGTTACAAGTGCATCGGTCAGTGTTTGTCTGGAACACCAACACTAACATAATGAGGGCCAATGAATATTTTACTGTTTGCCAATGTATAGTGTAGTCTATGGTAATATATAATACATGAAGACCCCTGACACATATATAACCGAGACATATATAATTTATTTGTTTAGAAACCCTTCAGTTTTTACGTACACATGCATGCACTCCAAGGGCAGGTGTGGGGAAGGTTTCCAGTTGGACCTACATCATGACATGTATGTGAACACACACTTAGCATGCAGAATGCATCATCCAGGCATTATAACAGGGGACACATACATACACAAATACACATACCTAAAAGCAAGTCTGATGTATGAGTAAGCAGCATCATTCTTTAACAAATTGATTTGTAAAGTCCCCTCTTGATGCAATATTCAGCTCACACAGAAAGACACTCATACCCACATACACACTCTGCTCAAGACTCAGGTCCAAAGGTGCTTTTATCCTGCAAATTCAGTGGATGAGGGGAACAGAGAGATGAGGGCAGGGTCACTTAACATTTATTAATCATTTGTATTGACTGACAGCTCAAAAGCATGGAGAGGAATAGAGGAACAGCACAAAGGATTTCAAATAAAGTGCAACAACTGGACAAATTAAGTATCAACGACCGTGTCATGACGTCAGCTGATGATGGATGACAGTTTCTCTCATTCAGCATAATACATAATATGAGCCTTAGATGTGATGTTAGACAGGATGTTCCATGAAAAGCCTTGTTGAGATGAAATCCAAACATGTAATGCACTGACGTGCAGACTTTAATCAACACCTTCCAAGCGAGATAGGTGGACAGTAATGCCGAGACGCTATGCTCCCGCGTCAATATGTATTGCTATTTTACAATTACTGCTATTCAATATTGTGATTTATTTTTTTTTTTTTCAGTTTTTGCTTGCTCTTTAACACAAAGCCACAGGAAAAACTTGAACAACACACTTTTAGAGACTGTGGGCTCTATTTTCGACGCAAGCCGCACCGCCGGCGCAGTGGTATTTTCGTGCAGCGCAGGCTTGGCATTTTGTTAAACCGAGGCGCACAGAGGTGCACCAGGATGGGTGAGTCTGTATGAGTCTGCACATACAGTCAGACCTAAATTTATATATTTTGATCAGTATCTCCTCTGACCACATCGCAAGCACGTTCGGCACGCGTAATGGTCACTCACCCTGACTGAATGTACACAGGTGAAACAGGGATGTGAACTAATCAATTAACGTCGCTGTGCCAACCAGAAACAGCCGTGGCATCCTACAGAGCATATATACTGCATCTATCTCAGAGCACTCCAGAGACAGAGAGAGACAGACACATGGAAAAAAGTAAGTGATGATCGTTGTCCGCTATTACCCACGTCATTTCATTCCAAATACAAATGTAATCATTGTAATGCTTAACGTTATCTACAAAGATGGAGTACATCATTGCTTTGAGGAGGAGGAGGAGGAGGAGGAGGAGGAGGAGGAGGAGGAGGAGGATTTACCATCTAAGGACCTCATATTTAGACATGAGTGACGTCAGTCTCCTCCTGGGAGAAGTTTGGGCGTTGGACACTTTCCTGCGTGGGCTCAGTCATCCTCTAAACTTGCCATGCGCCTCGCCAGCCGCGTTTTTAAAATTGAGGTGAGGAGCTGGTGCGATTGGTGAAGATTTGACTTGGCTGTGCCAAACCCACTCCACGCCTTCTCCCCTCCCTCTTTCCGAGTTGCGCTGCTGTGTGGGACTGAGATGAGAAGGGGGAGGAGATGTGCCGGCAGCGCAGTGCACGAAAATACCAAAGTCTGCACAGTCACGCCCCATCAGCGCAGCGGACCTGACTTTGCGCCGCGCCTGCGCCGCGCCAACGGCGGAGTCAAAAATAGAGCCCTTCTGATGCAGTAATTCCATTCACAGGGGTGTAAAAACGTCCTTTAAACTCTGATTTAAGGGAATAGGTAGCACATGTAATATCAAGCTTTCAGACTGAACTCTTCCTGTGTGGAAATTGAAAGATTTATACTCATTTTCACCACACCTGCCTCTTCATTACAGACAACACAGCCTTTCATTGTTCACTGTGTAAGTAACAACAGAGCCCTGTGAGTTATACAATTGCACATCACTTGTCACATCCTGATGTGAGTAGGAAACCAAAACAGAATAAATTCCAGATTCTGTGCAGTCATGCAGTCTATTAACATGTTGTCATGTAAACCCAATTCAGCTTGCTTTAATGTGATTTCAACTGTGGCTCTCTGCCGTGGACTCAGACTATAGTTGGTAATTTACCAAAAGCTAAGCAAGCATGTCGTAGTATATTAAGACACATACATCAACGCACTGTTCTACTACAATGATTGTGCTTCAGTATTGAATGATCAACTGCAGAAATAATGTGTGAGACTCAAGAATTCCCACATGATTGGTCATAATTACGTCCTCTGAGCATTCAAGTGCTTTCTAACAGAGGATTACATCCATTGAGTGTTTGTTCTGCATAATATTGACACTAGACTTTTTAAACCAGGGGTGGGGAACCTTCAGCGCCCTAGTTGTATTTGGCCCATGAGACCATTTGATCCAGGCCATGATGATATCCAGAAATACAAAAAAGCAATTACTTTTTCAGCAATAAATAAAATAAAAGATGTTTTACATCTTCTTGCAAGTGGTCCCCAAATGCAACACACATAGTGTCAACATTTCATGGTGCCTGTCAGTGAAACGTTAGCAGATGTGGAGCATTGCACTTTCTGAGAGAAATGGACTAACAATTATTAGAATTATTATTAATAGGATTTTTTTTTATTTTTTCTTTATTAATTTAAAGACAGACCAGTGTGCTGGTGGTAGCTTATTACAGCTACAAACATGCTAAACTGGATGAACTCCAGGGACAATACTTAATTACACTTGGATAAAGTTAAAGCGCTTCGGTAGAGTTTTGATACCCAACACGCAGCTTTCACAAGACCACATTCTGACAGAGACAATGTCATGCAGGCAACTTTGTGGTGGGTGAGCTAATTGCTAAGAAGCTAAAACCCTCAGTAGGAGAATTTGAGAAGGAGTGCCTTATTGGTGCTGTGGAGCCACTAACACCAGACAAAGTAATAATTCTCCAAAGTCTGGAAAAATTCATAGAGATAAAGAAAAACCTGATGTGGAAACTCAGTAGTAGCAAGTGTCTGATGTATGTGATTTGACATTTATGGTGGACTTTGACAGATGAACCTCAAGCTCCAGCCAGCTTCTCAGCTCTCTGCTTTCAAATATGAAATCATCTGAAGCAAAACTAAAGCTCTAGCACGTGCAACTTGAAGAAGGAAATGTGCATTCTCCAGCCCAATCACCAGTGAACCCCCAAACCCAAGTGACCAGCTGTTTTAGGAAATTGCTGAACCTTTTTACAAAACATTTCACTTCATTTTCAGGAGCCATTTTTGGAGACATCTTCAGCAGGAACACATGGGTTTGGGTCTGAGAGTCACTGACAAATCCGAAAACATTGAGAGACAGAGTAATATTGAGTCATTTTGGTCTTTTCAGTGAATGTGTTGACAGTAATAAAAAACACCAGTGATACTTAAAAACTTAAACTTAAAAACTGCAACATTTTAAAGGAAATACAACTATTGATTGGGCTGGTATATGTAAGCCATGCACCTTCATACGGAATCAAGTGAAAAGCACTGTAACATCCTTTAGCGAAGGTGAAGTGAAGGAGAACATTTAAACAAACATCTCTACTGGAAACTGGGCTGCCAGCTTAGATGAGGCGGGATTCGTCAGTGAGGGGAATCACAGTTTTGTTTTATGTTTCACCAAATACCACAGAGCAAAGGTTTTAACTAATGTGCCACATCACCAGGTTATAAGCTTCTCAAACAATCCTTAATCCTACTCGGCATGGTCATTTAGGATGTCAGCTCTGTTCCTACATGCAGGTCAGTTTCTTTCTGTTTAATCTTTCCATGTCTTCCACGCACTTCCTGTCAGGTTATTAATCTATATAAACTGGCAGACAGCACAGTGCCGTATGTTGAAGTAAGCTGTCTCTTCAAATGATGTATTCTCCACATCTCAGTGATTTATGCGATGCTGCTTCACATTCCGGGGGGTTTGACTGCTTGTTGAATCTTAAGCCTGCTGCTTTAATTCCTACAGTATGCAGAACATGTGCTGCCAAAAACTACTGTATAACTATTAGCACAATCGTTTGAATTTCATGACAAAAGCATTCCTGGGATGCATGTTTTGCAGATTGGTGTTGTCAGCTGGAAACTCATATTCCCTTTAACTTTATGACAAGTGAGCTTAAGCTGTCCTTTGAAGCTTTTGATCGTGTTTTCATCTGGTACAGCATGGGCAGTAATAACAGGATCCTGCTTCGGTTGGAAAACCAAGAATTCTTCAATGCGGTAAGTCTTCTTATCAAACTTTCAGGACTCTGGCAAAGAGCAATTAATATTCACACAAGCCATGTAAGCACTTTTGTTGCATTTGAAGACCCCCTGACCACTCACCGTTCCAGTGCTTCTATGCTTTTGACTACATGTTACGGGGGATTAAGATGCAAATTGTTGCCCTAATCTTTAGAGTAAAATAAGCTTTCTTGGTGTGGAGCTAAGTAAGCATATACTGTATTCTGTTGAAGAATGAGCGCTGCCATCACTATGCAAAGCTCAGCCTTACTGGCACACATAATCACATTCATGTGTAATGTATGTGAATGCTGCAATATTTATCATAAACTTCAAAAATGTGTGATTTCACATTTCATGTGGAGTGAGCCGTGTGAGCGTGGTAAGCCGCACACACACACACACACACACACACACACACACACACACACACAGTATAATCTGTTGCTGCTATTTAATCTGCATGGACGTTGACTAACCAAATCATGATTGATGTCTTCATCATCAAATGTTTTCTTTTTTCAATCGTACAAACATACTGAGATTCATCTCCATACAGTCTGACTGAAAGCAGCGTAGCTGATGTCTTCATAAGTCTTGTGTTTTCTCTGCCAAGTCAGCTCCACTGAAGAGATGAATGTAAATCCATGCCTATAGATTATCCATTCTCCTTGCACAAAAACTGCCTTCCACAATCCCCCATTCACTCTCTTTATATTCCTTTCCTTCATATGGATTTCAGCAGTCAAATCGTATTATGTAGAGACACCCTGGTGGCTCGCTGGGCAAGGATGTACTGTGCTCTTGCAATTTTGTGACACTTTCCCCATGAGCCATTCCTTCCCCTCTACCAGAAGTAGAAATAGTTTAAAGCTCAGAAGTATTATGAATGAATGAATTTAAATCCAATCCTATTCAATCTCTTTGCTCAAATCTCATTATGACAATACCCAACGCATTTTGCATCATTTATCTGCTAAAACGTCTGTGTTACTGTGGGAAAAGCTGTACAGTTACATTATGGAGATGTGGTGTCAAACCTAGGTTAAGATTTGAAGTACTGGCTTATGCGAGGTCAGGGTGTAGGATGGGAAAAAGGGGATGTTAAATTGGCATAAATACTAAACTGGCCTGAAGACAGATACACTTTCAAGCCCCAATATGATTAAACTGGAGTTTAGGGTTTTGTGAGACTGTGGCATGGGCTTCATCTGGGGGGCACAGAGAAATTGCATATGGGCAAACATGAGTGGGACAAAAAAAAAAAAAAGTGCAATGGAAATTAAGTTGAATTTTGAATAAATACATGTGGGAGGTTCATATAAAGGAAGGAGCTCAAAGAGAATTGTTCAATTAAAATGAAACATTAATTGTGGTATAAGCAGTTTATCTGCTTATACACACAATCTGTTGTTCACAGCTGCTTTAAAGTGTATGAAAAGCTCCTTCTTCATTTCATTAAATCCCTGCAGTCATCTGAAGGCAGCAGGACACATGTTGACTGACATATCCTCCTGACTACCAGTAGTTCAAATTTGTCCTCTGTGGAGGAGATTTGTAAACCTGAATATCTCCCACCCACTGCATACTACTGAACTAACTCCTTTTGCTATCTACAGAGGACATTTGGGGCTTTTCAGTGATACCAAATGTGAAGGGGTGGGGCTTTGGTACCTTCTCTTTCTCATTAAGGAAAATGGCGTCCATCAGTTTATGGGAAGAGGAAAAGTGCATAATGTTTTTTATTGAGCAAATTTTGTCCTGAAATGTTGTTTGCATATTTTAGATAAGTCTCTTAAAAACACATTAAAACATTGTCTGAATTATTTTAACTGTATTTTAGCATAGTATTTAAGTGTTTACAGTGTCCTAAAAAAAAAATCTTAATCTTAAAAATAAATAAATAAATAAATAAATAAATAAAAAAAAAAAAAATATATATATATATATATATATATATATATATATATATATATATATATTCCGTATTCTAATTACCTTACAAAGATTGGGGAATTAAAAAAAAAAATGTGATTGGACAATTTTTTTTTTTTTTTTTTTTTTCTGGTAGTCAGGTTAATGTGCTTATTTTTTTTATTTTCATTTTTTCTGAACATCAAATGAGTGTGTCGTTGGTAAGCTTAGCTTTGCATAAAGATTGGGCCCATTGGGAAACACCAAGCCTGGCTCCGTCTAAAGGGGAAAAGTCTGCCCACAGCACCTCTAAAGCATCTTTAATTCATATACAAACAGAAAGGTACAAAACAACATGTCTGGAGTCTCTGTCCGTTCATCAAATGAATTCTGACAGCACACAACTCTGGCCATTTTTACATTTCTGCTAAAGTAACAAAGGAGATGCAACTTGTTAATCAGTGACCTGTACTTGAGTTGTCTGGAGGATTTTTGAACTTCGGAGAGCGCTGAGCTAGAAGTTTTTTCCTGTTTTTCCACAAGATGGGTGTTGATCTTCTCATCTAACTCTCAGAGTATGTCACAAAATATCAAATTATTGCTCTGACTCACTACATTGACCTCCATCGTGCAAATATCAAAAGAACCTTTTCCTTATGTGATGAGACTGAGGAGCAGGCTATGGAGATTTGAATATGGGGTTCAGGTTTGCTTCTCACTGTAAGCCACGTGAAAGACTACATGGTCATGTGACCTAATGAGAGTTCCCATTATAAGAGGCTTCATGGGAACTTTCCCTACAATAAACTCCCTTTCTATCAGATGACAGATGAATGTAAATTCATGCCTGGAGATTATACGTTCGCCTGGGGGGGAAACAGAAACTGTCACACATCCTTTCACTTCAGCCAAACAGTACAGTCAAATCCATTATCCATTGGGAGCCTGGGAGAAGAAGGAGGGGGCAGTACTTCCAGATGACAAGGCACACATTTTCCTTTCAATCTCCTGTCTTCACCAAGAACATTCCTGTCACTCATTTCCATCATAATCCGCTGGTTTCTATGTTTTCTGTCAAGCCTGTGACAGATGCTACATTCAGGAGAGGAGCACAAATCTCATTCTGTTTGTTTATTTTGTCGCTGATGCCTTTCCCCAAGCCACGTCTCCAAGAGCATTCCTACAGGCTCATGTTCAGAGCTGGAATGCAGAGTGAGGGTTTACCCTCAGCATTTTGCATGATGTTAGACTCATCCCTGAATCAGCTGTTCACTTCTCCAGCCAGAAACTGCCCCAGAACAGCCCAGTGAAACTGGAGAGCTTTTTTAGTTGCATTTCCTCCCTCCTACCCCCTCCAGCTGCCCCTCAGACCTGCAGGCTTCACTATGCACCACCACACCGTTAATGTCCTCTTTCCTCCTCCCGCCGTTAATTGAATAAATAAATTCTACTACTACTACTAATCATAATAATGATAATAATCAACACATTCATCTATAATGGAAATTCACACACCCTATGGCATAGGTGCCTTGTTATTAAAAGACAGTCAATCAGAATTGAGAATTCTCAGTGTCCCCAGTAATTCCATTTAATTACACTGTTTGTTTGTCTCCATGTACAGTTTTCAAGAGGCCATGGCTAACAGTTTCATGCATGAATGTGACATTTTTCCACTTCCCTTGCTCTCTGTCTGCTTTAGTTAGTAATAAATAGTGTGCTGACATTTGCAAACGCTGCTACTGAAAATGATGAATGTTTTTTCTTGGAATTAAATACACTGCCACAATATCAGTCAAAAGTTATTTGCAAGTCATCTCAGCATGCCTTTTTGGTGAATTACTACTTATTGCACAAAAGACAGTTAAATTATTAAATTCCCAAAGGATCAACAGCACAGTGATGCAATGACGTTGTGGCTAGCACTTCCACGATACGAGGTACATGAGAGGAAGCTGTGGTACTGGAGAGCAGCATTAGAAAATAACGATATCAAGGAAGAAGATTGTTCCTTGTTCTCTTATAAGTCGTATAAGTAAAGTGAATTTTTTTTTATACTAGCCATTGTGGCCTCAATGAACATCCCACCTTAGATCCACTTTTCACCGGACCTCCAAATAAATTTGAGATATTGTAAGGTATGGAATTCTGCTGCTCCTTAGGCATGAAATAAGAATATGTGTGGGATTGTTTTGGGATCTACTGAACTATTTGCAGTATTTTGTGGTTTGTTAAACCAAGTTTGTCTTCTTCCAGAAAAAACTGCAGTATTTTAGAGCCATGTATCAAATGGAGATGTCTGATGTGAAGAGGTCCCTTATAGTGTTTGGTGGTGTGCCTTGCGATTTTTCTAATGTAAAATATGTGCCGTGGCTCAGAAGGTTGGGACACACTGCTCTAAAAACCGACCGCACACTACCTGCTCAGCACCAACCAGCAGGCAGACACAGTTCGAGACATGCAAGTGACCATCGCCGAGAGATATCATCACGTGGAGACAGACACGATTCCAAAGGAATGCAAAGCAACTGTTTGCTAGCAGGTTCATCATATTGACTAAATGGTGATGATACGACAATGTTGAGTTCATGACTCCTAAAGGAGCCAAAAAATCAGTTATTGCAGGTGTAAGTGACAAATGTTTAAGGAATTTGGTCTGCCGTGGCCTTTATGTTAATTAGACAGCACTCAGCTCAGACATGACTGACACAGTGCTAGCACGACAGACCAGGTGAAATCTGTCTTCTTTTATAAGGAAAGTGACTGCGGCTTATTGAACCACAGTGTAAAATCACACATTTACATCATCAAGCGCATGTCTGAGAGGGGTGATAGAAAGATGCCGCCTTCAAAGTAAAATAAGAAGAGGGGAGAGGGAGGCTTGTGAAGGACGCTCTCTCTGGAGGAGTAAAGACACAGAAAAGGGTAATGGGGCAGAGAAAGGCCACAGAGAGACATGCATGCGCTGTACAAACAAACTCTTCCTCTCTATCCATCATTTGTGAGGTGACGCTGTATGTTTCTCTATGCATGCTTTTGTATGTGCATGTGCGGTCATGCGTGTCGATGTATTTCCGTCTGCATATTGCTGTTGTGTTTGTGTGTGCGTGTGTGCATGTCACCTTTTACATCTGCCTTTGTGTGTTTATGTAACTGTGCATGATCCATGTTAGCTGTCTTCTCCGGCTATAATGGGCCAAGCTGGCAACCTGCTGGTAGCCTGACGTTTGACAGAAAACAATGCATATTCATCTCACTCCCCCCCTCCCACACACACACACACACACAAATCGAGTGGCTCCCTGTGGTTTGGCTGCCACCGAGCCGTATGGACGATTAGTCAAGGCCACAGCCTTCACCTTTAAAGTGCTCTTTCTTTCTTTTCTTGCCTTCTTTTTCAAAGTTTTCTTCTTTTCACTTTGTTTTTCTTCACATCCACCCTTCTGTTTTTTTCCATAACTTTCTTCATCACTTTAATTCCTCCACTTATTCACCACATCTGTACCGTTCATGTAATGGTGTAATTCCTTATATTTTATCTGTACTTCGATTTTCTCTGTCCCGTCTGTGTCCTGTTGTCTCCCAAAAGCTTGTCATCCTCTTTTCATCCATTTTTTTTGTTTTGTTTTGTTTTCTTTTCTTTTCTTTTGTTTTAAAACTCTGTTGGAACCAGATTAGTTTTCAGGACAATCATAAAATAACTGTACTGGGCATTGCATAGAAGGTAGAAAAAAGGCTGAAAATGTTTCTGGTGCAAAGAGCCATTAGATGACAGATTTGGAAATTATAGACATGCCTCAGTAGTGATTACTTTAGCTCTCACTCTGTAAAACTCATTTGGACCCATGTCTGAACAAAAGTTGTCCTGTTCGATGCTTTCCTTTATTTCATCCACCTTTGCAAGTTTGCCTGCCTTTGCATCATAAACCTGAACATTAAATTATTTGACAACTTCTTTGCTACCTCAAAACTATAAACTCAATACTACCAGGGGCTGTAAGAATAACAGGGCTTCCATCCAATCGTTTTTATGCAAATGATGATGTATCACGTCTCCATAAAGTTTCCTCAGTGCTGCAAGAAAAGTTATAGTGTTGCTTGAGGAGCAAACAAAGTTGCTGCTAAAGAAATTATTAGCTTTAGAGACACATTTGCCATTATCAGACAGACATATTATTCATTTTCACTGCACCTGAACAGAAAAACGAGTTTGAACATCGTGAAATATATAACATGTTATCTGTCTGGCTCTTTGGTGATGATGCAATAGTGTCTTCATTTTCAGGATTTGAAGTGAAATGCATCACTCAAACTTTAAGGCCAATCATGGCAAAATAATATTTGCTGCAGGTTTTCCAACTTGGAGTGTGTTTCCATGGTTTTATTCATTGATTCGTTTGGTTACAATAATGATAGCACTTTACTTCTGCTGGTGTCACAGCAGATAATGGATGATAATGTGGTAAAACTCAGCTGTAATATATGCATATGCATATATATTTATTTATATCATGCTTATGAATGCTAAAAGAAAAATGAAAGTGTGTACACATTAAATGCCACTGTTAATCATTAATTTCACAGAAGAACTGTGTGTGCAACGTTAAATATAGAAGGTAAAAGGTGAATCAGGACGTCAGTATGCTGCAGACTACCCGAGAAAATTTTCAGAGAAAGCTTCCTTCAAAGAACTATGTATTTGGTACTAACTATAGGCAAAATGTAAATTTCCTTGAAAGAACAGCACCATTTCCTCTCTATTTAATATTCATTCATAACTCATTAATTGTTGGGAACTTTTCTCTCCATATTTGCCTATGAACAAATTTCACATGTATGTTCAGCTGACTTAAAGGCTCTGGTTGAGATCTACTCATTCAAAGTGTACTCGTTAATTGCTGCCCTTTTCTTTTTCTATTTTCTAAAAATCATACCAAATTACAAAGTAATATCATGAAAATGTCTTTGGAATTAGCGAATTGCAATGAAATTAGGGACCTCTGAAGTAAAGCGGAAACTAATTTTACCTTTCCCAGGTGTTATCTGCTCTGTTGCACTCGTAACCCAACACTAAGGCTGTGTTCCCACCAAACGCGATGAAACAAGATCGCGCCGCAAGATTACATACAAAGTCAATGCAAAGACGTGATTTGAAGCGTCATTTTGCCGGGCGACGCGATGGACGTGATTGCACGGCGCGAAGGACACGTTGGCCGCGAAAATCGCTCTCATCGCATCGCCCCATCGCGTCATCGCTTCATCGCTCGAGTTAAAATAATTGAACTTTTGCAGCGAATTCGCATGAAGACGCGCCGCGACAGCCTATCAGCGTTGAGATCGTCATCGATTCTTCTGAGCAGAGCAGCAGCTAAACTTCCCCGTCCTGTACCGATTGGAGTCTTGCTAACTACAGTAAATATTAATTGGTTGAAATTGGCAAACCGATAAACTGAAACTCACCGCACCCAGAACCGACATCGGCGCCTAGCCCGCAGACGAAGCTGGGAACTTCTCCAGAGCAGGTACAGTGCAGCGATGGTGGTTATTTCAGCCATGGTCGACGAGAGAATGAAATGGCGGAAGAAATGTTGCTGTTAGGCGGGCTTGTCGCGCGATGCGATGCCGCGTCAAGGGGTTTTTGTACCAGCGTCAAAACTGGAGCGTCTGGCGCGACGCGATTTCATTTGAGGCGCGATTAAATAATTTTCATCGCGTTTGGTGGGAACACAGGGTAATGTCACAGTGTACACACACACACACCCTGGAGTACTCTTTTACATCAAGGAGGTCAAGATCAGAGATCATTTTCACTGTTTAGTTGCTCTTTAAACCTGCACTCACTCACACCTGTCTTTACAAACAATAGTTGTCTCAATTAATGTTTGTAGGCATCGAACTATGAGCTGCTATATGCCAGATCAGAACTGAATTGGTTTATGTCAGAATGCTTTTGTGTACAGTGGCGTACCTTTAGCATGGCCATTCCTAAAATGGCTGCTGAGACACGCTGTGGTGCCTTAAAGCTGCTCTAATTGATCATTTTCTATAAACAATGGATCGCATGACTCTCTGTAATGTGCGGCTCGTAGACATAGCCCACAGAGAGACATAGCCTATCCAGCTCAACTATTTCTACAAAGCATTTTAGCATCTTTTAGCTCATTGTTTTGGTTCAGTCTCACAGCTCTCATCATCATACCTCCACCAGCGATTAGCAACTGAAATGCCAGTTATTTTTTCAGGAGTTGGTGGAGACCAAAACAGAACTAAAAAGTATGATTACTCATCAGGTGCCCAGAAACACAACTCCGTATGAATGCAAATGTTTCGTCATAGCGGATGTCAACAGCCAACAGTTTGCTTAGATGATAATATGTCGTGTGTGTTTACAACTTGTGGTTCTGCCCTCAAATGATCAAAATATTGACTATACCTAATTATTATTGCATTTAATATAATGTAATGTGTCACATTTATTATTACATTTTTTTTTTTTTAATCACATCGACTGGACTAAAACCTGTGTTAATCAGGTAGCAGCAAAAAGCCTTTTTTCTCCAGTAACATCATGATATTGCTTTCTTTGACAACATCATTTTCTTTGACTGTTTTGATTTATTATATGTTTATCTATAGCTGAGTCTGTGATGTGTTGGAGTCTTTTATTTTGATTTCCCTAAGGGAATAATTCATGTTCCATCTTCACCTTTTCTAATATCACAATATGGTGTTGTTCTTATGATCTTGAGGTTTGCCTCAGAGATGCAGATGACAGAAGTCTTACATCAGTAAGAGCTGTAAGAGCTGTTTCTATTTTCTCTGTTTGTTTATATCTCTGTGCTCCAGCGGTGCTGTAACCTGGCTGACCTTGGACAGGCAAACCACTTTTGACACTTAAAGGTGTCACACAACACTGTACTGGAAATGTCCCTTTCACACCAAGAAAATATCTCCCTAAAACAGAATTGGCACTATTTTCCTCTCTGGCCTTTGCTGTGTCTTCTCTCCCAGCTTCATTCTGTTCCAGTCTTAAAGATTTTTATCTTCTCTTCCTCTAACTGTCCTTCATTTTATTCCCCTCCTCCTCCTCCTCCTCCTCCTCCTCCTCCTCCTCCTCCTCCTCCTCCTCCTCCTCCTGTCTCCTCTGTTCTCTTTTCCTTTCTGTCACTTGTCAAACTCTTTTTTCTCTTCTCATTTGCCTCTGCTCTTCTTCTCTCCTCCCTTCTGCTCTCCCTTGGCCTCGTTCCTAACCTTTCTTTAGAATTTAATTGTGTTTCTCATTCCACTTAAATGACTTGATTTCAGTTTCAGCTATTTTATGGGCATGAAGTCTTTATAGTAGTCTTTATAGTAATTTAATGGCAAGACACATCTCTGATTTATTATTGTGCTCTTTTGTTTTTTTATGCCATTATGTCATGCCCCCTCCTTTGCACCTTCTCTGTGTTTATATGTATATGTTATCCTCTTCTCTTTCACCTTGTTTCATTCTATCTTTCCCTCTGAAACACTTCCTTGCACATTAAAGTAATGCTTTATTTCTAGAACAGTTGTGACGTTGAGCAGTCTGGAAGTTTTCAAAGCCTCCGGCAGCTCCACTTTTGCTTCCTGCATGTTGTGCTTCCAGATGACATTGGCCAAACAGCTGAGATGGTGTGTTCCATGGAAATGCTTGTTGTGTTTCCATTGATATATGATTGATTTGATGGTGGTCTTAATGACACACAGACACAATGGACCACAGGAAGGTGCTGCAATAATATGTTGAATATGTTGATATGACCCAAGTTAGCTCTTCATTCTGACCTGAAATAAAGACTTCCCTCACCAGAAAAATCACAACACTGGTAAGTTCTTCAAACACTTTAAACAATCTATGCTTTCCTTTCTTTCCTTTCCTGTTTTCCTAACAAGCAACCTCTTGTGATGGAGTAAATAATGACTGTGGTCTCTCAGAGGCAAAGATAGAAGTAGTAAAACGTTACAGCATCTAAAAGCCTTCTACTTCTACTGACTTCTACACCAGACCCTGGCTATGGTACTTTGCAAACCTTAAGCAATTAGTTTAAGTTGTCCACATTTAAATATAAACCTTTGATGGGACAGATCAGATGCTGGATGTACATAAACAAATATTGTAAAGGTCATTTGTAGTGCTTATCAAAGTTTTGTTAAGGGGGACACCTAAAGGGAAAACACCATATTTTCTGGTTTAGATAAGGCTAATGTTATTTTAGATTTTATTCAAAACCAACAATGAATGTATCCTATAAACAAGTATTGTGTATGGATCCAAAGCCTGATGTATCTTATTCCTCTGTGCCATAGAGCTCCATTGTTGTCCAACAACTATTAGAATGCATCAGTGAGTCACACTGTCATATTGGATGACATGTTCCTTCATTTGAACACACACGCACAGAGTTTATTTTGACTCAATTGTCACCAGATGTGGATTAATCCACTGCTGAAAATAGTCCCCAACAAATGCACTATTTTAACCCGTTTGAGAAACTGTTTTTAACTAACAAAGTTTTTAAAAGTACACTGACCAGCTGATTTAGCTGATTAATTATGGAGCCTTTTCTAAAAAAAAATGAAGCAAAAAATTTGTGGGCTGCTTTTAAAGAGCCATGTCTTGAGCTGGAAGAAATGCTCTTGAAACTGAGAGCCACAGGCAGGGTAGGGAAGTCAGAAAGTACAGTGAAACACTAACATATTGTTAGTGTGAGCTCTTCATGGAAGAACATAAGCCTATATGAAGAGTATGCCACAGTGTTGGAGCCACTTCAAAGGCACAATCATCTTGTGTGAGCCGTAGGGATAACCAGTAAGGTTGGTCAGAAGACTTAAGTGACCTACTGGTGATGTAAGGATGGAAAGATCAGAGATTCACAGGTGCCTGAGCATGCAGGGCTTTATATATTAGAACAAGAACTGGGAAGTCAAGGTAAAGAAGATAAGATGGCTGTGATGTGAATCATCCTGCTGGATCTGGTCCATTTGTAGACAACGAAGACAACTTGCTGAGGCAGGTGAAAAGAGAATTACAGAAGTCTAGCCGGGATGATATCAGGAGGTACAGGAGAGCGAGTTAACAGAGTGAGAGGCCCTTCCATCCTTAAGCATGGTATTTACTTAAAAGGTGTGTGTAAAATACATGATGAACTTGGAGTCACTCTACCCTCTGACAAATGGTGTTATTTAACCTGGGGGGGTTAACTGTGCAACCAAAACTGTGCAACAATGTGTGTGAAAGGAGTGGACCAGACTAGCATACTAGTCAGTGTGAGAAGACAACACTGCACTCCAAAAGCAGCTGAAAACGTCTCGTAACAGGCGGTTTAAGATGCGAGAGCAATTTGCAGTTTAGGTGCAGAGAAAATCCAAATTAAAAGACAGGTTGAACAAAATGCAAAACAAAGTATTCTCTCTCTCTCTCTCTCTCTCTCTCTCTCTCTCTCTCTCTCTCTCTCACACACACACACACACACACACACACACACACACACACACACACACACATATACAAGGAGCCCATGCAAGCTGAGAGAGAGAGAGAGGGAAACAGACTGAGCTGGCTGGCTTATCAGCCCAGGTGAACCACCTCTCTAATCATCTGCACTCTGCTAGCCTACCTACAAGACACAGCAGGCAGAGTAGAGGCTCTACTCAGCAGGGGTCCTTCCTCCCACTTTTCACAAGGATCAGTATAGATATCTGTTAAAAGTGCACAATTGAGATAGAAATGACTGTGCTCAAGTCTGGTATGTCAGATCTGTTTTAAGGATGGTAACAGAAAAGAAAACTGAAAGAACACAGGTCTGCACAACTCGAAATGCACAAGACAGCACATCTGCCATAACATCAGCCCACTTAATCAGACCATGGGTTTTGTAACAATTGCAAAAATGTTTGCGAGTTGTGATCCGTATTCAGTGCGATCAGAGTGCCAGTGTTCATGGACATTCCAAAGTGTTGAAGAGTCAAAATTAAGGCAAGCATCTTTTTCAATCGCACAACAGTTCAAGTGGTAGGACCTGGACCTGATGGAGAAGACGCTGATGGGTTTATCTCCTTCTGATTCATCCTCTTGGAATATGACAGCAGCTGCTCCAACACTGGACATGTTCTTTCCAAGTATTTCGAATGATGACACCTTCAACATCGTCAAACAGGCCAATCAAGACCAGATCAAGGAACATTTCAATTTTATAACTTCGAGGGCCATACAAAATTAGCAAACGTTTCCGTATGACACTAACTTCTAATTCAATGGCTGAAACTGCTGCTCTTTGGTGTCCGATGTCAGATCGTAGCCACAGCTTATTTCAGATTTGAACGCAGAGAGCTGAGAAGCTGGCTGGAACTTGAGCTTCAGCTCTGAGAGGTACTTGGTAATGTCCACAATGAAGAGTTCCACAACAGGTTTTGCTTCATTCCATGAATTCTTTGAGACAAACTGACACTACGGAACTATTTTACTGTCTCCGGTGCTAGAAGCTCCACAGCAGCGACAAGGCTCTTCCCTTGCTGAATGAGGTTTTAGCTTCTTAGCTATTAGGTCACTCACCACAAAACTGGTCTTGTGAAAGCTGCTCTTTGGGCATTTAAACTCCACTGAAGAGCTTTAACTGTATCTAAGTGCATTTGTCCTTGCAACTCATGCATTTACATATATTTAGAGCTGTAATAATGCTCGAGTTTTTTCCCCACAAACTAACTTGGCTTGCCTTTCACGTCAACAAAAAAATAAATAAATTACTCTCTTGGAAAGCTTGACATTCTCCATCTACCTGTCGTCTTGACTGTCACCATGATGCATATCACTGATGATATGTAAACACTGTGTTGCGTTTAGGGACCACCCAGGAGGATGTGTTTGTAACACTATATAAGTTATTTTCTTTTAAGAAAAAAGTCCTTGCTGTTTTGAGATTTTTTTTTTTTCTGTATTTCTAAGTTGCTGATCAAACATTCTTGCAAGCCACATCTGGCCCGGAGGTTCCACACCCCCAGATCAGAACATTTGGCAGTACTTCACCTGCTTATCTAACTGGTAAACATTGTCGGAATGCATGCTAATCGGCTCATCATCACCGACGTCGGTGTCATGTTCATTCAGATTGGCAAGCGATGGAGTGTCAGAAAACAGCTCAGGAAAACTGCTAATGAGGTCAATCAATTCAAGTCCTTTACACTCCAAAAATGAAAGCAAACTTTTCACCACCTCAGAGTTTTTGAGACAGCCTTGCAAAACACTGTGACCGGGTGACATTCCCCCTCCCCCTCAGCTGCTACCCCAGCGCAAGAAAGAACATTGTCAGCTACTACATTAATGCAATGAGCAGTAAACACACACTTGAACTAGGAGACAAAAACGGGGAAGGGAAATAGGGCTTCAACAGATACATATCGGGCATAGAAATAATATAGTTGTGCTCAGAAATTTGAGGCACAACTACAAATACCCAGTCCTGGCAACAAAACAAGAACCTGAACTGAACTGGTGCTGCTCAGCACAACCATCAAACAATGTTTTCATCTTCCTTTAGGCCTTTTGTCATTTTTATTTTGATAGTTTGCAGAGAGTATAAAGTCTGCGCCTAAAACCATTAACATAATCAACCAAGCTCTGTGGTGGTTCAGAGGGCTGACTCTTTGCAAGACAGTTAACTGCCTCGGCACAGTGTGTCCATAAACCAAGCCAGTTATGTGTGACAAATCAGCAAGATCAATGATGCAGGTGGGTGCAAGGGTGAGTGGAGAACGGTGCATGAAGATGTTGGATGCTGAAAGAAAAAAACAAACAAACCCTGGAAGCCATGAGGAGGGTTGAGAGACAGCCGTAGACCTCCCACCTGATCAGCTCAGGTGAACTGTCTCTCCAATGATCTGCACTGTGCCAGCCTAGAAAACAACAGGAGGCCAGGCTGATTACAGGTGCATGAGAGGTAATCACAGTATCTATCTATCTATCTATCTATCTATCTATCTATCTATCTATCTATCTATCTATCTATCTATCTATCTATCTATCTATCTGATGGTCTAACCTCTCTAATTCATTCCCTCTTTTCAAGCGTCCATCTTATTTCTTATTTAAATTAATGAATAAGACAGTCAGTTCAGAGCTGTCAGAGTGTGTGTTTGCTCTCATCAAGTTTCCTCTCCTGTGCTCCAGTTTCCCTGTGCGGCCTTACAGTAGGGACAACCAGCCCCATCAATATTTAAAATGCATTCTAATTAAGCTCCGGCTGCACCCTTGGCGCCTGAGACGAGCAAAGGGGTGAAATTAAAGGCGCACCTCGCCCTCCACTGCCTCCACATCCCCACTGACTTTTCATCAACCTGAAAACAACAACAACAAATTGCTGCTCACTCGCCACATCTGTGGTGGGGGGGTATGTCTGAATATGTGAGGTGAACTGTGGGGGACAGGATGTGTGGACACTGCACAGTGAAACATAGTTCATCTAATGGAGGGTTAAATATTTATGGTCTCCTTCATCCTCCTGTACAATGTGGCTGTGCTGATGGATGACTGGTCTATGTAGGTTAAGTTGGCCTTGGACAAAGAGAGAGAGTGTATGTACGTTGGAGTGTGTGTGTTTGTGATCATGTTTCATTGGTGACGATGAGGAAAAGGCTTCGACCCCATGATTGAAGTGACTTAAAGAGATTGCAGACAGTCTGCACTTGTGTGTGTGTGTGTGTGTGTGTGTGTGTGTGTGTGTGTGTGTGTGTGTGTGTGTGTGTGTGTGTGTGTGTGTGTGTGCTTGATGACAGCAAATCTGTGTGGACTACGTGAATGAGGAAAAGAGATGGAGAACACATCAGGGTGAGAGGAATTTAACCAAAGGAAGAATATGTTCTTTCAGAGATGGAGAATGTTCTCAGAAAATGTGTGTTTGTGTGTGTGAGCACAAGAAACAAGAGAGATGAGCATTTTGCGCAGAGCAGCTTCATCTGAAAATGCATGGATGGTGTCTAACTTGTATTTCTGTGCACACGCACGCACACACACACATACAAACACACGCACAAAGTCATTATGACACCGTGCCTACCGCATTCCTCTGACCAGTGTCATTTTATCAGTGTTCTTGAACACCAAACAATGATGGATTACTTGAACAAAAAAGCTGTCAACACGTCACTTAGAAATGCATTGTTTTTTAACTGGACAGCTTAGACATGTATTATACTTTAACACACCAGGCTTAGAAATCAATTTTGTTTTCAAAAATAAACCCAGCTTAAAGTAAGAAAGAATACAACACATTATCCTAGAAATGGTCCCCTTAGTTGAATGCATTTCACAAAGTGCATGTGTGGCGCTCTGCTGGGAATTATGTGAGGTCACTACACTTCATGTACTACTGAGAATGATAAAGTTGTCATATTTTCCACAACAGGTGAAAAAAAAGTTGACAGGAGAGTCAAAGAGATGTCAGTCTGTACCCCAAAAAGCCTTTTAGTCATCAAATCAGCTAGAGTGAAATCACTTGCATGGGTTTTTTTTAACGCACATGGTGGAGATGAGGTTCAGGAAACCCTGTGATTTCTGGAAAAAAAGAACATATGCTCATGTTGTATTAGTTATTTGTGGGGATCTGCAATTCCCCTGCTTTTTCCCTTTGTGTCTTGTGTTTCCCCTCTCCCTGTGTCTCCCATCTGTCTCCCTGTCCCCTGTCTGTCTTGTCTGTGTTACATTGCAGGGTCTGGTTGACAGGTTGGGCTCATCCTCCTCCTCTCCTGAGCACAGCTGCTCTAAATCATGCAATCAAGTCTCACCTGCTCCCATAGTATATAAGCACGTTCATGCCTTGCCTGGCCTGCATCTTCAGTTAGGGCTGGATTCGACACGCTCCTCCTCTGAGATCTCCAAGTTCTGTGGTTCGTCTAGAATCGTCTGTGTGCATGTTCTTGGAGACTCGTTAAAACTATTAAATTTCTCCGGTCTCCTGCTCTCTGTCAGACTGTGGCATTTTGGGTCAATTAAATTACCAAATTGTAACATTGTTGTAATTATGAGTTTTCAACTTGTAACATGTTAATGTGAGCATCTAAGTAAGGATAAAGAACACTTACAAAGTGCTCCACACACACACCACAGAAAGATAAAAATGAATAAACAAATAAGGTAGAAGTACAATACAATATAAAACTCAGCCCAATGAGACAGAGCAGACAACAAAAACAACAAAAAACAAAGCCCTGGAAGGAGATCTATAAGAATTTAAAACGGCTTGAAACAGTTCAAAAATTCCCCAAATCTGATAGATGGGAAATGATGATTATGGTCTAGAAGCAGAATATGGAGGAGATCAGAAATGTAACTGGCAGAAAGGTCGTGCAGATTTTTCTAATTAATCAACAGGATCTTGTGGTTTATTTTGAATTTCACAGGAAGCCAATGGAAGGAAGAGGCTAGTTCTGGTTAATAGACAGGCAGCTGCATTCTGAACCAGCTGCAAACAGTTTAGAACAGCCTGATTGAGACACATGTAAAGTAATCAAAGTGGGAGAAAAAGTGTCAATCAGTATTTCAAGATCTCTCTAAGACAACACACATATGATTTTTGTGATGTTTCTTAGCTGAAGAAAACAGGACTGAACAGGCTGAGTCACGTATTTGATATTTAAGTGAAATAAACTGATCAGCTGCAGAGGAAAAGTTATCAGAACCAATTAAAAGAATTTCTGTTTTGAAAGATTTTTCATCAATCATATTTTTCCTGGACATTCATTTTGACAGCTGAATATGAATTAAATATATCAGAAGCAGTTATATTTTTGGAACTTTTTCAGGTGAGAAAGAATGTTAGATTTCCATTAGTTCTGGCTTCCTCTCTATATTTGCCTAACTTTCCTTTACTCTTCCTTTTCAGTCACTTTTTTCAGTGCGCTCTGTCACACAGGCTAAATCTCTGTCTGATAAAATGATTGTCAAATTTTCTTCACCTGCTTGCTCACTCGTTTTGATCCCACCTATTGCATCATATAGGGTACGTACCTTTATGTCTGTGCATGTGTGTGTGTGTGTGTGTGTGTGTGTGTGTGTACAAGCACGCACGAGTGTGATCCCAAAAGTTAAAAAGACTAGTCTTCAAAGCTTTGTCAGTTAACAAGATGTATGGGAGTTCACACTGAGGGAAGTATCTTGAAAGACGTTTATTTCCACCTCATTACACACACATTTGCTCTATATCCCCCCACTCACACTCACACACACACACACACACACACAGTCATATCCACAGAGATCATGAAAGGCATCTCTTCCCACATATGCATGCGCACACAAACACACACACACACACACACACACACACACACACATAGAGGCACAGAAACACACAGAGACAGTAATAAGGGTTTGATTGAAGTGCTGATGCTTTAGAGAGGGGTGAGCCCCGTGTTTGGAACCCATGAGGGACTCGATCCATCAACCGTTGCAGTGACAGGTTCATAACACATGCACAGATGAAGGAGTGTGTGTGTGTGTGTGTGTGTGTGTGTGTGTGTGTGTGTGTGTGTGTGTGTGTGTGTGTGTGTGTGTGTGTGTGTGTGTGTGTGTGTGTGTGTGTGCTTTGTAGTTAGGACTTAATCAGTGTGGCTCATGTGAGGGTGGCCTTCCCTGAAGGTGAGTGTGTGTATGAGCAACATGTATGTGCGTAGATGCAAACATGTTTTCCAGCCTGTATGGAGCATCTGTATACTGTATGTATGTATCTCTTTGTAGAATCTTTGAGTGAAGTCCCAGTTCATCTTCATTAGATTACTCAAACAGTCTTCAGTAACAGACTGCTGCATCCTGTGTGTCAGAAATAACGCTACCGCAGGTCCTTCATTCCTACAGCTGTCAGACTATTTAGCAGTTTGAGGGGGATTTTTTTTTTTGGCACAACTGTTATGAATGCTAATATATGCTCACATTATACATTACATCATGTGCAATTTCCAAGTTGTATATTTTTTCTCAACTGTGTGATAACTTATTATAACTTGTTCATAACCACATACACTTATACAAGAGTGGGATGTACGAAACAGTCCTTGCATTTGTGTCTCTCTGCGACATCTCCTCTCTTCTCCGCCGTAGAACTGTGCATATTGAGTGTCAGGGGAGTAAATATGAGTTTATTTGCTTGAATCACTGCAGCACAACACAAGAGATAACACAGCTAATGGTGGAGGATGACATTCTGTGTAAAATCAATGTGCAGCCGAGTCCGACTGCCTTCGCACAAACATCTAATTGATTTGCCTTTTCATGACAGGCCCCCTCGCCTGTGAAAACCGACTGCAGAATGTTTCGGTCGTTTGATCATTGGCTCTCAAGCTTTCCCGGTGCCATGCAACTGATTTATGACTCCAGAAATGGGACCATTGCTTAAGCTCTCCAAAAGGTTTTTGATTATAAGACACATTTTGATTTAACCTTACAGTTCAACAGGTTCAAGATGTATATAATAAAATAAGTGTGTCAGTCTTTATTGCTAAAGTACATAATTTAGTGGTGGACTACTATTTATGACTTACCAGAAACATTATCTTTTAGACATATCCCATCAACCACCTTAGTTCAAAGTTGAAAAACTTCCTCTGCTCCCTGCATACATACCATTGGTGAATAAACAACCACCAACCATAAGGTATGTGAGAAGATGGTCAGAAGAGTCTAGTATGGCACTGTGGGACTGCTTTGAAACCACTGACTGGGAAGTGTTGGGCAGTCCACACAGGGAGGACATTGACGGTTTGACAACCTGCATTATGGACTACTTCAGCTTCTGTGTGGAAAACACTGTGCCTATCAGGAAGGTACAGTGTTTCCCTAACAACAAACTCTGGGTGTCCCCAGAACTTTTGAAGCGTGACTGAACAACAAGAAAGAAGAGGGTCTTTAAATCAAGGGACAAAGATGAGTTGAGGAGGGTGCAGAGGGAGCTGAAAAGGGAGATATGGAGAAGCAAAGACAGCCACAGGAGGAAGCAGTGACAGCGGAAGGAGGCCAGAATGGGCAAATGAACTGAATCTGTTTTTCAACAGATTCCATTCAACCCCCGTTCCTTCCCCCACCCACCGGAGCCCAGACTTAGACTTAGAGTGCTTCTTTATTGATCCCAATTTGGGAAATTATTTTGTTGCAATAGCATAGAACATAGAATGTATATAAAATATCTAGAAAAAAGGAACAAGTGACAAAAAATGTAAGCAGGAATAAAAATAAAAATATAACTAAGTAAAAGTAAATATATCATTATATAATATGTATCATAATGTATAATACATATTATATAACATTATAATAATATAAGAAAAATACAATATAACTAAATATATAGACAGTATTTGCAAGCAAAAAATAACAGTATATCTAAATATTTGTGCATTTTTGATAAATAAATGTAAACTGTTGACTGTATGTGCAATATTGCAATAGTGCAGATTGCAAAGTGTGATGGCTCGTGGCAGGAATGATTTCCTGAAGCGGTCCTCGTGACAGCGGAGCTGAAGCAGTCTATTGGAGAAGGAGCTCTGCTGTCTGTCCACGAGGTGGTGAAGAGGATGTTCAGGGTTATCCATGATGGATAACAGTCTGTCCAGTGTCCTCCTCTCCACCACCTCCTCAAAAGTGTCCAGTTTGCAGCCAATAATGGAGCTGACCTTCCTGATCAGTTTGTTCAGTCTGTTGGTGTCGCCGGCTCCGATGCTGCTCCCCCAGCACACTGCAGCAAAGAAGAGTGCACTGACAACAACAGACTGGTAGAAGATCTCCAACATCATGCTGCACATGTTGAATGATCTGAGCCTCCTCAGGAAATAGAGTCTGCTCATCCCCTTCTTATGCACAGCATTGATGTTAGTTTTCCAGTTCAGTCTGTTGTCAAGGTGCACTCCGAGGTATTTGTAATCCTCAACCACTGTGACATTCTCCCCCAGAATGCACAGTGGTTGTATGGTCGTCCTGTTCCTTATAAAATCAATAACCATCTCCTTGGTCATGGCCACGTTAAGCAGCAGGTGATTTCTACCAGACCATTCCACAAAATCGTCCACCATGGCTCTTTATTCCTCCTCTTGTCCATCCTTTATGCACCCCACCACCGCTGAGTCGTCCGAAAGCTTCTGTAGGTGGCACGATGAGGAGTTGTACTGAAAGTCTGAGGTGTACAAGGTGAAGAGAAAAGGAGACAAAACAGTCCCCTGTGGTGCTCCTGTACTACCTTCCACAGTCTCAGAGAGAATGTTGGCCAGTCAGACAAACTGTGGTCTGTCTGTCAGGTAGTCAGTAATCCAGGAGACTGTGGGCACGTCGACTCCCATCAGTTGCAGCTTCTCACCCAGGAGCAGCAGCTGGATGGTATTTAATGCACTGGAGAAATCAAAGAAGGTGATCCTCTCAGTGCTCTGTGGTCGTAGGTGGGCCAGGACCAGCCTCTCCAGCACCTTTGAAGAAGGTTGAAGAGGTGACCCAGGATCACGGACAGCTGGCTGGCACAAGTCCTCAGGACTCTGGAACTGATGCCATCAGGGCCAGCAGACCTTACTACTCCCCTACCTCCTCCCTCCCCCTCATAGCAGCCCTGACACCAGCAGCACCCTCTTCACGAGACGAGGACAAAGATGAGGAAGGCTACAGGCCTGGATGGTATCAGTGCCAGACCGCTCAGGGACTGCGCAGATCAGCTCTGTGGGGTTGTTCTGCACATCTTCGGCATGAGCCTCAGTCTGGAAAGAGTTCCAGCCCTGTGTAGAACTTTGTGTGTGGTTTCAGTGAGCAGTGAGCTTGATCCCCAAGGGCTTGCATATTGACCAGGTATTGGTGTAGAGGACACAGTGATTTACCTGCAGAGATCCCTTTCTCACTTGGAGAACACTGGATGGTAAACACAGTGAGGGTCATGTTTTTTGACTTCTCCAGTGCTTTCAAAACAATCCAACCAATACTGCACAGGGGAATTCCCCTGCAGTAAGCAGTAAGGAGATGGAGTAGATTTCCACTTGACTGAGTGGACCATCAACTACCTCACCAACAGACCCCAGTACATGAGGCTTTGTGACTGCTCTCCTTTTCACCCTCTACACACTGGACCTCAGACAACACTGACAGCTGTCACATCTAGAAGTTCTCCAATGATAGAGCCATCGTTGGAGATGTATCACGGGGAAACAAACTGGAATACAGGAAGGTCATCACCAACTTTGTCATCAGTGGACTGAACCACCTGCACATAAACGGCAGCAAGACAAAGGAGATGGCAATAGACTTCTGCAGGAAAGTGTCACAGATCACACCCTGAACATCCAGGGTTTGGACATTGAGATTGTGGACGTGTACAAATACTTGGGTGTTCACCACAACCACAAACTGGACTGGACAAACAACACAGATGTCCTGTACAGGATGGGCCAAAGTCATGTCCACCAGCTATAAAGACTGAGGTCCTTTGGAGTATGAAGGACACTGTTAAAAACTTTTTTATGACCCTGAGGTGACATCTGCAGTTTTCTGTGCAGTGATCTGAATAGTACAGAAAAAGACTACAGTAAATAAACTGGTCAGGAGAGCTGGTTCTGTTCTGAACTGACCATCGAGGAGGTGGGAGAGGAGGATGTTAGCCAAGCTGACACCGATCATCCCACCTGCTGTATGAGACAGTGGAGGCCTTAAGCAGCATGTAACAGACTGCTGCATCCAGTGTGTAAAGAGCACTACCGCAGGTCCTTCATTCCAACAGCTGTCAGACTGTTTAACGGCAGCATCATGCAATGTAGCACTGTGTTGATGCTGTTTTTCCCATTTCTACATCATAAACCTGATGGTTTTTTTTGTTTGTTTTTTGGCACTACTGTTATCTATCTTATCTTATCTTATCTTATCTTATCTTATCTTATCTTATCTTATCTTATCTTATCTTATCTTATGAATACCTTTGACAGATCGATTTCTGCTATCCAAATCAAAGGTTCCCAAACTGTGTGCTGTGGCACCATGGGGTGGATGCTTTGGTAAGGTTTAACCATATACGCTGCCAAGTTGCCACCAAAAAAAAAAGGTCACACACTAATATTTTGTTGGACTGCCTCTAGCTTTGATCACGGCACGCATTCGCTGTGGCCTTGTTTCGATAAGCTTCTGCAATGTCACAAGATTTATTTCCATCTAGTGTTGCATTGCAAAGTTTTCTCCAACACATCCCAAAGATTCTCGGTGGGGTTAAGGTCTGGACTCTGTGGTAGCAAATCCTTGTGTGAAAATGATGTCTCATGCTCCCTGAACCACTCTTTCATTGTGAGCCCGATGAATCCTGGTATTGTCATCTTGGAATATGCCCACGCCGTCATGGAAGAAATATTCACGTAGTCAGCTGACCTCATTCTTTGAGCACATAATGTTGCTGAACCTTGACCCGACCAACTGCAGCAACCACAGATCATAGCACTGCCCCCACAGGCATGTACAGTAGGAACTAGACATGATGGGTGCATCACTTCATCTGTTAAATCAAGGGGGCGACTTTTTTTTGGCCAGGCAGTGTGTATACTATGGCTGGGGATCAAACGGGCGACCTTCTTGCTGTGAGGCACGCACACTACCTGCTGCGACACCGTCAGGCCTCTGTTGTGTACATATGTGTGTATACAGTTTTGATATGATGTTTTGTGTGTGTATATATACACACACGAAACATATCATATCATATCAAAACTGTTGAAATAAGTAATAAATGTTCAACTCTATTAAATAAGCTGCTGGTAACATGACAGATCTTTGAATTGCAAAAATGAGGTCATTTTGCAGCCTTGAAAGTAAAGCTGCTCAGAGTAGCTTTGAAATACACTTACCATCAAAACAATAAATAGTAGGGTAAATCTCAAAGATATGAGCCAAAGAAGTGAATTTAAGTCTTCCTGAAAATATCATTATCTTTGATGTCCATTGCAAAAATCTGTTCTTAAATCCACTTAGAAATCATGAAAAAAAAAAAAAAAAGGTTTGAACTTAGAATCATTGTTTTATTTTAGTTTTCTTCAGGATCGAAGTAATCCATTGACCTTTGTCTGTACATCCATGGATGCGCAGCATTTTAATTGTACTACCCGTAGCTGTCATTACAATGTCACATTTGATCTTGCTCTCCTAGTGGCTTTGATTTTTCCTGTCATACTATTGTATGACAAGTAGGTTTGTAGTTTAGTGTTAAAATGTTTCTGTTACATTAGCCAAAACATATCACACTTCATTTTCACAAAAATATTATACTGAGCTGATAAAAAAGCCGCTCTTCCCACAGAGATCCACTTCACAGAGTAAAGCATCAGGATGTCGCTCTGGATTGGGATTGAAATAACTTGAGGACCAGCCAGTTCACTGAAAAGCAGCAGCTATTTGTGGGTGTCATTTTTACTGGGATGGGGACGAAAAATTACCCACATATGCACTGTGGATGGCATTAACATCACTAACCAGTCCAGGAAATGTTAAAATCACCACACCTCCCCTAGATAAATGAATCCAGTCCCAGTGGACCTTAATTCTAAATGTTAGATTTAATGTAAACCTCATAATTGACAGGTCACAGTACACCTGGCTCCACCCTTTTGCCTTCCTTTTGCCAATTCCACTGAACAACACAACTGTGCGGATTGTCAACTAGCTTCTATAAAACAAACATTAAGATAGCAATGATAGATTTCATGCTGACATCATCTACTGTTGATTTCAGTTTATAACCAGAACTCTTAAAGTGAACAATTTGCTGGCGTAAATTGATGGGTAGGTGTTGGCTTGTAACGCATCATGATGATAATGCTGTGTTTGTTTACCCAAACAGCCACACACAGGATACAAAATGCCAACATGGAGCACTTCTGTCACCTGGGTCAAGTTGATTAATTTGGCTCCCTTTTACATTGGAGAATCAATGGATGTGACATAGTTGGAAGGTTGCAGTAGGCAGAAATATAACAGACAAACTTCAACTCCAAATTAATATGCCTCTGTGTATTCAACAAATGTGTTCTCATCACTTTTATTGCAGAGATTATTTATTGACAAAACCAGTTCCACTTCAGCATTCAGGTTTTTCAATCAAAATGAGCTTATTAGCTTTTCTACTTAAATCCATCATTCTTTGAGTCTCATGAAAATGCTTGAATGGAAATGCAATGCACTCCACAATTATGAACTGACAGCTGTCATTTGTCAAGCAAAGTTGTGTGAGGAATTTTAGTGACATCAGCTCTGTTCAGCTCTGAATTCACTTAGGAAAAGGATGCCAGGACTGTATCTGAGATATCTTCATCATGTTGATCCGACTGAAATGAAGAACGCCCAAAGAGCCATCACTTTTAGCCAGTCACGATTTGCTTTTCATTAGGTACTTTTCTTGCTCAATCTGCTAATGCCCACATACTGCTCTCGAGGCTCCTCTTGTGATTAAAATTTGGATGCAGACTTGCTGCTGCTGCTTTCTCTCCACTCATTTCCCCATTTCTCCACTCCAACTGTCATAATAACCAACATAAAATCTGCTTGAGTAGGTGGAATGGCACTTTTGCTTAGAAGAAACAAAGTGTCTTGACAGATTTATGTTTTAGGGGCTGCACTGGAAGATAATAGCACAGTTTGTACTAGCCCACATCATTAATACTCAATTATAGATTTTTATGAAGTAGACTCCACCACTTTGATACCAGTAGACAGGTAATGACAAAGGTGCAAAAGACTCTGGGAGACAGAAATTCTATTTAAAAAAATGTTGTTATTTACCTAAAATGAATGGACCATGCAGCTAGTGACAACAGACAACTCTCCTTACTTTGATGATCCCTCCTTTTCTGCTCACAATAAAATATGTCAGCATTACAGGATGGATTGGCACAGAATTTTGGACATTTCTCAAGCAATGTGCACTCATTATTTCGGTGATTCCCTGACTTTTACTTTAGCACCATCATGAAGTCTAATTTATCCAGTGCCACAAATTTATGATCAAATACCTACAAAACTTCATGTTTACACTTTTTTGTGCATCTTAACATAAAGATAAACATGTTAAACATTGTCATTGTGAGCATTTAGCATGCCGGTGTTAGCATGTTACTCAAAGCACAGATTTCCCGAGGTATAGCCTGACAGAGCTCCAAACATGACTGTAGACCCGTCTACTTGATTTAACACTAAGACACAGAATGTCCCATCGCCATGGTTCCTATATCCTCAGCTCCTTCCTTCTCACACCTGGAGAAGCACTAAAAAGAAACAAACAGTAAAAAAAAAAGACACACACTCACAATTATAAATGTTAGACAGCATGAGGTGAGGCAAAGGCTGGTTTGAATAAACAAGTCCTTAGTGGCTTTTAGAAGGCCTCAACACAGACTGCAGAATGTAAGTCTCTAGGAAGAGTGTTCTACAGTGTTGGAAACAACAATTCAAATGCCCTATCAGCATTTGTTTTATTTGACCTGAGGGACCACCAGTAAGCCCTGGTCAGAAGACCTAAGTCCTACTGGTGGTACAAGGACAACAGGTCAGAGATGTACACAGGTGCTTGACCATGCAGGGCTCTATCTGTCAGAGCGAAAAGCTTAAAATGAAACCTGAACTTAATGGGGAGTCAAAGTAAACAAGATGAGTGTGATGTGAGTCATCCAGCTGGAAAAGGTCAGCAGCCTTACAACAGCATTCTGGACCATTTGTGGAAGGCCCAGAGATGAGGCAGGTGAAAAGAGAATTACAGAAGTCTAACCAGGAAAAAGCATCAAAGCATGAATGATCATCAGCTCAGGTTGTGATTTGTACTTTTCTAATTTTACTGACTGCTCAAAGCACATTTATTACACACGTCATGCTGATGGCACAGCATTGGGAGCAATTTGGGGTTCAGTATCAAGGATACTTTGACATGTAGGCTGCAGGGGTCAAGAATCGAACCACAGATCTTCAGATAAGTCTACTGAACAGACAAACGGTCAGTTTGTCATTCTCACTGTGCTTAAAAGAGACATACAGTTGGATATCATCAGTGTAAAAGTGATAAGAGATACCTTTAAATGTGCTAATAGTGTGACCTAAGGGAACCAAATACAAAACAAATAATATATGACCCAAGACAGAATCCAGAGACACACCACGGGAAAGAGCAGCTGCTTCAGACTTGTCAGGGCCGAGTGATGAAAAACTTTGTGCAAGTCTTTTAGTAAGGATGGTGTGATGTACAGTCTCAGCAAGACCAAAAAGCTGGTGGTGGACTACTAGAGGAGCAGGGGGCCCCTGGTTGCAGTTTTCCTTCAGAAAGACGGAAGGAGTGAAGAGATCAATCCAGATCAATAAGAAACTCACTAGGACACACAACAGTGAAGCCCTCTTCAGGACGGGACAGAGCAGACTGTTCTGTCTGAGGAGACAAAGTTATGCTGCTGCTGAAACGTGATCACCACTGCTGATGTTTTCTTTTCTTTTCTTGTTTTTTAACAGGAGAAGAGAGGGCTCTGTCTTATCTCTTTAGCCATTAACACTATATTATTTCGTGCTATGGATGCTTCATATCCAAGTCAATTCACACACTTGTGAGTAAAACACATCGACGTGAAGGAGACGAGTGGGCTTTATTTTATCTTTTTACAAGCTAACATTATATTACCCTGAGCTACGGACACTTCATATCCAGTTCAGTTCACACACCTGTGAGTAAAGCATGTCAACAAGAAACTTAGAGCTTACCTGATAATGTCAGCGTAACAAGTATAGCAGCAAGCATTTGATGGGAATATGCAAGGAAACACATATCTGTGAAATAAACATTTGGGAGATCCATCTTGATACAAAGAGTAGGTATTCCACATGCATCCATTGTTCTCTTCTTCCTAGAGCCAGGCCTTACTCTACAGGATGGCTGCTGGGATGTGCCAATCAAAGACAGTTGACAGGTTCCCTCAGGGAGATATTGCAGATATATTATTTGATAAAAAGTCCTTTCAAGAAATGTTGTAAATATAATTTATTTTATGATTGAAGTAAAAATTCATAATACAGCAAAGTGGTGATGTAAGTGATGCAAAAAAGGACGGTTACTGCTGCTATGGTACACACAAGTACTCAGCCATCTGGTTTTGTTCCGGGGTGGATGGAGAACCCAAGATTCAAGCCCTGGCTGTATACAGCTGACCATGGTGAGTACCACATGGAACATTATGGAGCAGTTTGGTGCTTGATCTCTCAGATGTTTTAACAATCACAGCCAACACTTTTTGAAGAAAATAAGCAAAACCATCAAAACTCTTGTCCCTCCAGGAATGTAGTGCCAAAAGACAAACAAGCACATAGGCAGGGGGTGTCCACAATGCCAATTACTAAGGCTGGCTGCCAGCTTTCCTGAAGTGAGTACTGGACAAGCATGCTGCCAAAACACCATCAATACAGTGTAAAGGCACACACCGCACTGATGCCAGCTGCAATTGACTAATATGATTATTTCTCTGTGACTCTACCACGTCACAAAAAAGGAGCAGGTTCATACTTACAATATTTAATCTAAGCGAGTTTGTTGTCTTTAAGATTTGGAAAGATGACCAATTTCACATCCCACAGAATTAAGGATCTTGAGCACTGTTGCTAATCCACAGAGATATCAGTCCCTCTGTGGCAACCAGGTTGGAGGTGGACGAGACCATGGATAATCTGTTAAGGAGCAGCTTCATGCTCATTTTAGGTACAATGTTATTTAGAAAATGATTTTAAATGACATCTTATTATGTTTAATATGTCTATGAGCTACCAATAAAAGCAAGGTTGCTATTTGCTGCTTAAAAAGACTTTTTTTTGTTCTGAAACAGGGAGAGTGAATGAGGAGGCCAAGCAACTACAGGATGCCTTCCCATGGCTGGTGTCAGTTGCATGTGCTGCACACCAGCTTGCTGTGCTGTGCTGGCACTACTGAGCATAAAACTTTGCTGGGGAGGAGGGAGGAAGTGGGCAGATGCATGGATTGGAGGCACAGACCTTTTAGATTGTTGCAGTGTTTGTGTTGTGTGATTTTACAGTAGATGGGTGGTTGTTGATCTATTTTGTTCAAGTAATTGCTTTAAAGGTTATAGGCTATAGTTTTATTATGCTGAATACAAAGTGTGTTTTCCTAAATCTCGAAACAC
Source organism: Chaetodon trifascialis (assembly GCF_039877785.1). NCBI lineage: Eukaryota > Metazoa > Chordata > Actinopteri > Chaetodontiformes > Chaetodontidae > Chaetodon > Chaetodon trifascialis. The sequence continues at coordinate 7,213,943 of NC_092060.1, forward strand.
CTCATATGTAAGCAAGACTGACATTTCCACTGTTCATTACTGTGCACAAATGTATTGTATGTACTTAGGCTTCAAGAGTCCTTCTGGTGCCCAGTGGCGGAGCTACGGGCGGGCATGGGCGGGCTCAATCAGAAATAAGTAAAAAAAAGGTATAATACGATTTTCACAGTTAGAGGTCCCATACTATGAAAAAATCACTTTTTGGGGTCTCTGGTGCTGCCACACGCATACAAAGTGTGAAATAAGACCGTCCGTCTGGCATTCTGCTGTTGGCTGTAAAGAGGAGCACAAATTGCTCCATTGGCTCCCAGCTGCAGAGGACAGAAGAGCACCGTGGATTGAATTCATTTTTCAAGGCAACATCCCCGCTAGTTGACAAAAACCTGTTGGTGTGTACTAACCACTTCGAGGCTGACTGTTTCTCCAACCTCAGTCAGTAAGAGGCAGGATTAGGCGGGAGGCTTTTTCTAAAGTAGGGGTCACTTCCAGCTTTACGTGGAATACTAGCAGACGAGGGACATGTAAGTACACAGATAACTAGCTGTGTGTTTCTTTTGTAGATTAGCACAAACTCTTGTGCGTTGTAGCGTGTGTTTTGCCATTGAGAACGATGTAAGGGCAACCGCTAGCTTCAAGACTGACTTCAGTTATCAAAGGTTAGGTTGCTGCTAATGTAGGTTTTGGTACTTAACACCACAAGTTACAGTAGAACCCAAACATTCTGTGTAATACTTTTCTGACTTGCAAATGATTTAGTGCATTTTTGCAGTTTTACACAAACTAAGCAAGAAGTGTTTTGCCACGTAGCACACGCTAACGCTAACTGCTAGCTTCTAGTTAGCAATCAGCATGGTCTTCATATGCAAACCCAGTGACCCAGACGTTCAAGCGATACATACACAGAGGCTCCGCTGGGTTTAAGCTTCGAGAATTTCTGAAACTAATGCATTTGGAAATATTTTCTAAACTGGAGTATGTTAGAAAAACCAAGCAACTAAAAACTAACTCCATTTAAATTGCATGTTTAACAGCCCAGTTTTAATAATAATAATAATAATAATCAGGGATTAATCCCTAAACCCCCTATTAGGTAGGTACTGATAAACACGTCTGAACAAATTCTACCATAACATGGGCCTTATCAATTTTGTGGTGATCAGGCCCACCCACACTTAATCCACGCCCGCCCATCTGTCATGTTCTGCATCCACCACTGCTGGTGCCGCACACAAACCTGCTGGTCGAGTGTGCATTGCAAAAACAAAAAAAAAGAAAGAAAAGTGAATAAAATGAAAATATATAATTCAAATAACAATGATTATTACATTATACACACACATACACACACACACACATATATGTGTGTGTTTGTGTGTTTTGGTCACGTCCACATATATATATATATGTGTGTGTGTGTGTGTGTAACATACTGTATATTTGACAAGGGCAAGCAAACAGCTCAATCTGATTTCAATTTCTTACTGAATAATAAAAAATCAATCATTATAAAAATCATCAAGTAGTATATAATTCTTGTAAAAAGCTGGAGCTAAAACATGAATCACTGAATTGAGAGAGGGAGAGAGATTGTTATCTGGCCAGTACAACCTGTCTCTTCCTGTTAAGGAGTGGAAACTTGGAAAAAAAAATGCTCACGACTCCATTGAAAGTCTCAAAGTCTGAGTGAGGATGAGTGAAGAACTTAAATGCAAATTTGTGAGTTGGAAAGTGATTATTCCTTTTGTGCTCTGTCCTCGAGTTGACGATGAACAATGCTCTCTCCTTTCTTGGTTATTTTATACCCTTTTCTCTAAATCCTTCCTCTCTATTTCACACATTTGAATACCAAACTGCCAAATATGTGTGGATAATTAAATGTCATTTTTTGGTCATGTCATGTCTTTGGCATGATTTGGCGCAGGCCTTAAATCATTGCCTATGTGACTGCAATCTCTTTTGGTGTGTCTTGGACAATTACATGACTCATTTGTTTCCGCACTCATGATCCTAAGGTGTTGTCATTCATTAACTTCGCTCAGTTTAAAGCACTTTAACCACTTTAGAAATGATTTTATTTCAATTTTCACTATTTCTTATTCCTTACGATAGCATGCCATCATTAATGACAATAACAGCAGCTTGCAATAAACATCACTGCAACTTTTTATGTGACAAAATCTCATGTGCAGTGCATTATTTATTATTTATTACTAGAACTGGATGATAAGTCATTTTACTCATGTTTGTGTAACGTTTACACGTGTAATTATTTATTTTCTTTAAGTTTCTCCATTAATGTGTACATATTCGTGCGGTGACACCCAAACCTCCCATCTTATCTCTATATCTTATCTTCAGAATGCTAACATGTTCACCTGCTTGTTGTGTGTTGCATACCTGTAGACATATGCGTGTCCTAGAACATGTATCACTGACATTTGAAATAACTACATTTCTGAGTAGCCTAACTAAGGTACCATATGTGACAAAAACACCAAAAGCCTAGGTGGCACAGTGGCTCAGTGGTAACACTGTCATAAAAATACCCCCACTAAAAACATGCAAGAAGATCACCACCTGACCAATGGTGACGACAATGGAACTGGTCCCCGGGCAACGGTCGGCTGGCAGCCCACCGCTCCTGGTCTGCCGTGGAGGAAGGACTGACCAAGGATGGGTCAAAAAGCGGGAAAGAATTTCACAGATGCATGGCTGGTGCAGTTTCCCCCTAACTCTGCTTGTTGTGTGTAAATTATGACAAATAAAGGAATTCTTCTTCTTCTTCTTCCTCTTAATTGTGTTGACATTAGAGGAAATAAAAGCAGTGACTCAAGGATTACAACTTCATCCCCTCCCATGATGAGTGACTGAGCCCAAAGTGTCCAGTGTCCATATTGGGTAATTGTCTAATTAATGTCATCACCCACTTCCTCTCTTACTCTATTCCCCCCCCCCCCCAAAAAAAAAACATATTAGGCGCTATTATGCATTTCTGCAAGCAAAAAACGTGTCTCTGCTACGCTAATTGAAATGTGTGAACCTGCAGTAAAATGGGAACAGCATTCAATGGTTTTAAAGCAGAAATCAATTTTTGTTATTGCTGTGACAGAGAGAGAGAGAGAGAGAGAGAGAGAGAGAGAGAGAGAGAGAGAGAGAGAGAGAGAGATGGTTCCATTAAAAATTCAGAGGTACCTGTGAACTAAGGTAATGGCTGCAGACAGAGCTGTCCAGCATCCTCCATTCTAGCCATTGTGGAGCTGTCACAGCAAGGGAGTTGTGGATATTGAAAGAAGCAAACAGTTTATGAGATACATAAAGATCTGCTCCATTGACAGGACGGCTTCACACAAACCTACCAGAAATCCCCCAGGTTTTAACATACAAAACAAAGTGAAAAGACATGGGCACATACCAACATACATACACCGTCACAATCAAAATAGATATACAATAGATGTGAGGGAATAGACCATCGCAATAAACCAATGTACACTTTTGACATTCACATTTCTTCATTTCCTTTATTTTGTTTTTCAACCTGTGAAAATTTTGATCTGCTGGTGTTGCTGGAGGAAAAGCCATGTTATGTCCAAAGGTTATTCTGGACATAAGAGATATCTGTACCAAATTTTTTATCACAATCCAAAATTGGCTCCATTAATGTCTATTCTAAAGGTTGCGATATTTCAGTCTGGAACCAACTCATGGACTGACTGATAGACTGGCACTGCCATCGCTGCAAGCATGGCTAAAAATCACTTGTGTGACTGTTCATTGTAAAGCTGTGTGCAAGAGATCGCAATCACCCCAGAGAGTCTGGACTGGGTTCTTCAAAATGTGATTTTTGTAGATGGTGTGGTTCACCTTCAGCATGCACTGGGATGATTTGCAGCCGAGGGTGAAGAGGCCTGGGTGAGAGTCAGGATCTCTAAGCCTGAGGCCGTGGTTCTCTGCCAGTTGTGGAGTGGGTTTCTGCTCCAAATGAAAGATTTCAAGTATCTCTGGATCTTGTTCACCAGTGGCAGTAAAATGGAGCATGAAATCAGCAGGCAGATTGGTGAAGAACTGCAATAATGCAGGCGTTGTACTGGACTAGTGTGGTGAAGGGGGAGCTGAGCCGGAATGCAAAACTGAGGCAGCCGAAATTAGTTTTCTCCATTCAATTTCTAGGCTCAGCCTTAGACATGGCTTGAGGAGCTTGTACATCCAGAGGAGGTTTGGAGTAGAGCTGCCGTTCCTTCACATAGAAAGGAAGCAGCTGAGGTGGTTCGGCTATATGACTAGAATGCCTCCGGGTATCCAACTGGGAGGAGACCGTAGGGTAGACCCAGACCTCACTGGAGGGATTATGTATCTCATCTGATTGGGAATGGGAGAGGGACGTCGAAAATACCCTTCTTAGGCTGCCACTGAAACCTGACCCCAAACAAGTAGAAGAAAATAGATGGATGGATGAATGGATAGGTAATTACATTATATTACTTATTATTCGACAATAACATTTTCACCAAAAGTGCCCATAAACAACTACAAATCTCTGACTCCTTTGTAAACCATATTACCATGTGTTGGATTCCTAAATCAAATGTTCCCTGCAGTACCAGCACCATGTGCACCAGCATTTTTAGTATGGGTGGATATTTCCAGTGGGAGTAAAACCCAGAGGGCTAAAACCTGCTGGTACATTCTCTCTTTCTTTCTTTTCTTATCCTCTTTTCTCCTCTCTTTTTCTGTCCCCCTCACAGAAGCAGACAGACAAAGTCATTCATGCACAGTGTTAGTCAGTCTTCCCGCTGGCCAGAAACCTCCCTTCTCATATTAAAGAGACAGAGGTGCTGAGATAAGGGGGAGCTTAGGGGTTAGGGGAATACCCATGTGTGTGCGCGTGTGTGTCTATGTGTCGGCAGCCCATAATACTGAAGAGAAAAGAGTGTATATGTGTAGGATAGAGAGAGTGAGTGGGAGCGATGGGGGAATGTCAACTCCCCAAGATGCACCTAGACTCAGCCCATACTCTAATCAGAAGCCTGGAACTGCATGGGGTTCAGGATCCACTGGGGTTGATGAATCATCAGCATGATCACATGATCTGATTCACATAAAAAAAGGACAAGTCTAGGCTGAGAGCCTATGGTTGCCCCTCTTACTCCTTTGTGCTGCTCCTTAATGGCACAGTGCAAATGTTTTCAGGATGTGATCTGCAGTCCTCATGTTAAGGTAAGCTTTCAGACACATGACGACATGATGGTTCATCGATTCCCAATTGTCACAAAGGAGAGCTGTTGCTTATCTGGTGTTCCTTTGATAGACTCTGGTTGACTCATCTTGTACCTCCAGTGGCCAGACAGATAAGTAATCACTGCGTTAGCCAGAGATTGATGATGCAGGCCCATCTCTCAAGTGAGCACTTCGGGCAGCATGACGGAGTCATAACGGAGAGGCTGATGGATAGAAACCATCCTCTGCTACGTGTTGCCTTTCAACCAAGATGGCTACATGTTGTTCAGCTGTGGATTCAAATGTTATTAAGGTCAGCTTTGAAATGAGTTGCCGGCATCAAATTCAGAATAAGCATATATTTACAAAAATCAATGACTCTCTGTGAAACATGCAATTCATTTTGACTTGTGTTTTTGTTTGATATTTAATTCAAATCAATTGAGTTTTATTAATATAGCGCCAAATCACAAGAGAAGTTGTCAATTCTGTTCCATAATTCCCTCATGAGCAAGCAGTTGGCGACGGTGGCGAGGAAAAACTTCCTTTTAACAGGCAGAGACCTCAAGCAGAACCAGAGAGAGAGAGAGAAGTGCTTTTAGAGAATTTAGTCTCCAAGAAAGTAAGTAACACTCCCATTCTGGGAACACAGTGTTCTTGTGGGGTAAGAGGGTACTATGAGCTCTTTAAGATAAAATGGTGCCTGACCATTTAGGGCTTTGTTAGTAAGGAGAAGGATTTTAAATTCTATTCTGGATTTCACAGGGAGCCAGTGCAGACTGACCTTTTTGTCAGAACACGTGCTGCAACCTTCTGGATCAGCTGGAGAGTATTTATGAATGAATTTAGGCAGCCTGATAGTAAGGAATTGCAATAATTTACCCAATTAAGAGTAAAACTTTTTATAAGCAGCGATGGGGTCTAAAATACAGTTTAATGATCTTAATGAAGAAAGTATTGAAATTAGTTGATGAAGGTCAACAGGAGAAAAACAGTCTAAAAATATGACAAAATGAACAACTATTTCTATGGTTTCTGTGTTTGAAAATAAATCGGTCCAACCTGAGGAAAGGAGGTGATGAATTCTGTCTAATAGTAAGAATTTTATAATTAAAGAAGCACATAAAGTCATAACAACTGAGGGCTAAGGGGATACATGGTTCAATGGAATTATGATTCTCTGTCAGCCTAGATACAGTGTTAAAGAGGAACCTGGGATTGTTCTTATTTTCCTTAGTTAAGAGTAATAGGCTGCTCTAGGACTGTGAAGGGCTTTCCTGTGTGTTTTAAGACAGTCTTGCCCAGAGAAACGAAATTCTTCCAAACTGTGGAATGCCATTCCCTCTCAACTTTTTGTGGTTTGCTTTAATTTGCGAGGTTGCCAGGTATACCATGGAGCTAACCTTATTACAGGGGCAACAGAGTAGCACTGTCAGCCTGGCAGGGACTAAAGTTAGCATAGGAGTCCTCTGCTGCATTAAGACATGACATTGTGTTAAATGCTGATGGCATTATATCTTTAAATTTAGCTACAGCACTATCAGACAGGAATCTAGTGTAGGAATTTTTGCCAAATGGTGGGTAGTCTGGTAATATGAATTCAAAACTTATTAGATGATGGCCTGATAAAAGAGGTTTCTGTGTAGAGACTACTAAGTGTTCAATTTCAATGCCATATAGCAGAACAAGGTCCAGAGTGCAGTTAAAACAGTGAGTACATGAACATTCTCATGGAAGCAAACTGAGTCTAACAATGAGGTAAATGTACTAAGGCCATCATTATCAACATCGACATGAACATTAAAATCACCTAAAATAATTGCTTTATCTGTATTAAGGACTAAACCTGACAGAAACTCAGATAACTCATATAAATTCAGCTGCACAGACTTTTGGGGCCCCGCACTCATCATCACCACTGGGAGGTCAAGCAAAGCAACAAGTGCTGCCTTGGATAGTGGACAGTTCATTGAAATGTGGCCTGAAACTGGGTTTCTTGACATAATGTATATGTGTAAATGTTATATCCTGTTTTAAACCAGGATTTGTAAGCTTGATCAAACCCATGAGTACTTGATAGGATACTCTGGTTGCCCTTTGTTTTCATTCAGATTTTATGATTTTATTTTATTTTTTTTAAGTAAAATCGACTTGTGTTGTTCATGGCATTCAGCCACAGTAGGCAGTATCACATTGCAGTCTTTATTCTTCAGCAGTCTGTAGAAAAAAAATCTTTGCTTCTATTGAATTTGTGCAGGTATTTGCACAATGCCTCTTTACCATGTTTACCACTATCAGTCTGACAGTGTTCTATTTTCCTCATAAATACCTGATGACAAACGTTGGCTTTAACAGTCATTGACAGTGACAAGGAAAAAGAATTCCTTGGGCTGTATTCTAAAATAATCCTAAAAGCATACAATAGTATATTTTCATTCCAGTGTTTCACTTTAGAGTTGGTAAAATATCCTAAAGTACCTAATCTTGCAGTTGCTCATGATTCCCAGGCAGGCTAATTAAAGTGAATCAGTTAATTAAATCCCTGCAGCCGTCTGAAGGCAGTCGGACAGATGTGATAAATCTGCAGCCTCCAAGTTAAAGTGGTGCCCAGCTCAGAGTCTTTATGTACAATGATCCACTGTGTTTATCATAATTCATATTCAAATGACATTATGCTGCTGCACAATAATCATACAAAGCTCTGAACTCACAACAGTTGCAGGTCACAAACTGGTCAGTTATAACTCAGCATTCAGCTGGTGTACGGTGACATGGAGACACTTTAGACACATTTTTGGATTTCCTATGGATTGCCTAACTGCTATATTTAGTCACTGACAGTCCAATGAACCTCCTTGATGCTGCCAGCTTCCTATCCATCAGTAGGTGGAAGGTGATAGCTTGAAACCTGAGACAGATAACAATGTGCAGCATCTGTGTTCAATCCACGAGTAGGGCATTTTAATGTTTACCTAATATGTTCCTCAGACAAGGTCAGACAGCAATATCAATTAGCCTACCGGCTATTACAGGATTTGCCAGTGAATGCTGCTGATGAGCCAAATGAATGTTTTGAAAGCCAACCTGTTTGTATCATTGTAGTTTCTGTAGTTCTGTAGTTCATTGTAAATCAAAAAATTTGAAAATATTTTTATACATTTTAACCTTCAGTCCAACATCTTTCAAGAAGGATACAGTAGCCTAGTGTTTGGAAGATGAATTTCCACCAAGTTGGTTATTGATTGAGTTCCTCTGCCACACATACAGATTCACAGTCATGGAGGAGGCACAGTATGATCTAATTTACAACAGCACACACATTAGCCAGCAACAAACTAGCATATTCGCCTCCGGGGAAGTCTGAGCTGTCATGACCTGAGCGACTCCACTCTGCGTCCTCTGCCCTTATGCTGACCAGATATGGTAGTTTCCTGCTGACTGTTGCTACATTTGGACAGTCTGCCATGCATGACAGAAAACACTCTACGGCTGTAGAGTTTGCCTTGTACTCATTCCCACTGACAGGACTGACTCACTCGTAGTCTGTCTGCCAGTCATATCTGCACTTGGACAGTCTCTTTTTTTTTAATGGGTGGACTTGAGCTAGAGGTGTCCATCGCCATTTTTCAAAAACTGCACATCATATCACATACAGGACATCTGGCAACCCTTAGGGGAACAACTAAACTTGCCCAACACCTCAAAAGCTCTAAAATTAACATAAAATTAGCTCTAAAATTAACCTCCTTTGTTTAATCCATACACAAAGAAATGTCAAAGCAACTGCATCAGTTCTGAACATTTTTATGTCACTCATAGGTCCCCCAGCTTTATTTACAGTATGTGCATTACTTAACCATTCAACTGCAATGTAAAGTAAGAGATATTTTAGCAAAGCTAGTGGCATGGCTCCAGGGATGGCAATCTCACTCTGTTGGCTGGTCCGTCCACCACTTCGGTCACGACCAAAATATCTCAACAACTACTGGATAGATTGACTGATATTTTGTACAGAAATCCACGGTGCCATGGTAGCATTAGTATTTAGCTCCAAGTACCATGATGTATGTCTGGAGACCATTAATCTTGTTTCAACTAGACAAGTGTCTCCAGATGTCCCCCAGAGAAACATGATTTCTTGCTGTACTGCAGTAGAAGAAAATGATGTGTATGGTTCTTTACACTGTTAGCAACAAACCATTGCACCAAATATTAAATGTCTGGGTCACTTGCAGCCAAGTTAGGGGCAGCATAGGGGGAAAAAAAAAGTGAAAAGTTGGCTTCTTGCCACTTTGAATGCAGCCAGTTTTACTTTCAGATTTACTTTTAATGGGAGACAAATGTAATTATATTCATCCTTGTGCACTAGAGTGAGCAAATAATACAATTTAGTTGAATAAAGGCCACTGGTTGAGTGTTACAAGCATCAGCGACCACCAATAAAAAGCCTCTGACTCACTATTGTTTGCTTATTATGAACCTAAAAGCCTGCACACAACACAAAGAGTTCAGAACTCACTCACTTATATGAACGTCATTCTTGCTCATTTACCCATAAACCACTTGGGCTGACATTCCCATTTCCCCACTCCTAACTGGTCCTAACTGTCTTAATGTAATAGACTGCACTGACACAATGCTCTTCATCACAGCGTGTATACATAGTGCTAAATGGCAGCCATGTGTGATAATATTTAGAAGACCACATACGCATACACAGAGAGAACACACACTTCTCTTCAGCGCCACACTCCAGGAACAATCTGCTCTAATGATTTCTGATGTGATTGGATTTCTCTTCATGGTCACTGGGCTGTGTGTCCAATTCTGCCTGCCGCTGATTTGGTTTCCAGTGAAGACAATGCAGAGGTTGAGAAGCACTCTAGGTAGCAAATCCTGAGAACTGGAACCCTCCAACCCAAACCTTGTCCTTTATTTCCTTTCCCACCATGTTCTTCTTTCACTGTCATCTCCATCTTTGCTTTCCCTTTTATGTTTCATCTTTCCTATCCTCTTTCATCTTTCATTTCCTTTCCAGTCTCTTCCTACCCATTATCTGATTTTGAGTTTTTTTGACAGGGATGGTTTCTTTCCTATGTCCTTTCCTTTTCTTGCCCTGACCTGCCAATCCTTCTTTTCTTTTCTTTTTAATTTTATTTTTTTTTTTTGTCATTCCTTTTTTTCTACCTTTTTACCATTCACTGTTTTTCTGACTTTGCTTTTTCTTTGTTGCTTTTCAGCTTTGTTTCCTCTTGTCAATTTAGTTTTTCCTCTCTTGTCTTATAGATGTACATTCAGGTCTTGAATTGAGGTCAGGAATTGTTGTGGTCATGCTATTTTGCAAACAGTATGACTGGTGCCTCTGATTTCCTCTTTCATTCTGAACTTTTCCCAGTGATCGCATTCCATTGTGATTTTTGCTGGATGTGTGAATTTAAGTTAGTTTAAACAAGTCTAAAGTGAGTCAATTAATAACTTTATCTTTTGGAGCTTTTGTTGTACTTGTCTTCATGCATAAACTGCTAATCGTGTGTGGCAGGGATGATTGTGTAGCTTGGAACATCTTGCTACATAACTTTGACCACGTTGGCTAGCATGGAGCAGAGTATTAGATTTATTTATTTATTATTAAAAATTTTGAATTATACAGGTTTATGCATTTCTCAATTACTCACATTAATAAGAACTGCATTCTGGTATTGTGCTAGCTCACTGTCATGGCTGACTGGGACACTTGGTGGAACTAAGCCATCATTACCAAAATGTGTTGCACCTGTGCTTTTCCTGCTATGAGAAATCAAAATGTCTGTGAAAAGGGTATGTTGGGGTGGCTGCCTCTGACTATTTTTGTAACAGACAATCACCCATTTCAGAGTAACTGTATTAACAGTGGTCTTTAAACCATCCATTGTATCAACTGCCCATACTTGACAAACCTTCTTAGGTGGGATCCATATTCCCCTCAGCCAAAAATACTGCATTCAAGAGCAGCCCTCTGTCTATCTAGGTCCCATCTGGAATCAGTTAAACAGATCTACACAGGAACAAAATAGTCTACAAGCTTTCAAAAGCCACATTTCCACCAAACACTCAGCATAGTATGAAATCTGCACCTGACCCATACCTACATGGACCTAAACCCTAAATCTCTTTTGCATTTTCACTTCAGTTGTTACTGGGGTTTCAAGGCTAACCCACTTCAGTTTTCCAGCAGTTGTGAAATAACAGACCAGATCTTCTTGATCTGAGCTGCAGTATTTATTACACACTGCACGCAATACTGTAAATTTATTGACAGAGTGACTTCTCACTGCTGACTGTCTCCTCTGCTCCCTATGCACACACATAACACACTGAGCTACACTGCTCGTACAACAAGTGAGGATTTTTTTGTGTTCTTTCTTTTCAGTGTGTGGTTGTTTATTACAACAAGGAGACATGCTTTAACAAAAGACAATAACAAATGCAGGGTTGGGAAATCCTACATCAAGGACACTGAGAACAATACTCCTGGTTGCTCTGACACATCAACTTACTGCGGTGTTTTAACTCTACCTTATAGTATCGGCTCAGCTTGTTTGGAAATTTAACTATGGTACCATCCACAACTTTTGCTCATGTAAACATGAACACAGCTGAACTGAACTGGACTGTCTGGTGGAAATGTGGTTAAATGCTTTCAGAACAGAAATCTGACCATATATACATTTGATCGACAGGCTGTTTGCAATATACTCAATGTACTTGGAACTTCCTGGTTACATATATTAATAGTGAGTTAGGTCGGGACCATATAACGTGGATGAACTTACTGGTTTTAGCTGGTTTGAAACTGGTCTTGGTGGTTTAGCAGACTGGTCAAGCAGGTATCAGGCTTCCTCTGCTGGTCAGCAATCCTAATAAGGCTGGTTACTCAGCTGGGCCAGTTAAGGCGGACTGGTTAACCAGATTTGGAAAGTTAATATGAAGCAGATCTTGATGGCCAGCCAGCTAAGTTTAGCTGGGTCAAGCTGGTATAACTGGTAGAAAAGTACCCCGTAAAGTACAGTCTTTCATGTGGTAACTGTGGATCTTTGCGTAATTTTAGAGGTACAAATCAGGGAAAATAATTGTACGTTTAACAATCGTAAGGTACGAGCAAATGATGCAGCAAATCAGTGATCACAAAGGCTTAATCTAAATAGAGAGTTGGGTTTACTGAAATAAAATTGGCAACTGGTAAATCTCCATTAAGTTCTTGGTCTGTGTGGCCTGGGGATAATTATATGAGCCTCATTAATAACTTAGCTACACAAGCATTTAAGTGATTTCAGCTACTCTGAGATTGGATTGTCATGATGTGTTAGGATCTGCTCATCTGTCTGTCCCTAGTGTCTTCCTTTTCCCTTTAGTGTTATTCGTCTGTCTGTCTGTCTGTCCGTCTGTCTGTCTGTCTGTCTGTCTGTCTGTCTGTCTGTCTGTCTGTCTGAGACTGGGCATGGCCTCCTACACTCTCTGCTCGCTTCAATCTAATCACCTGCGCACCTGCTGCGCATCAGGCTCATCAGACCAGCAGTATGTAAGGTTGGCTTTCTGCACCACTGGTTGCCAGTTGGTCCTCATCTCTCCTGTGTTATATGTCTATTCTCTGTGTGAGTATCATTTGAAAGAAACTTATTCAGAGTTCTCTCTCAGTCATTGCTATGACTGTGCTCCTGTTGGATTTTTGTTTTTTGTGCTTTTGGACTTCTGCTTAAATGTGTTCTCTTTTACAGTGTCATCCAACCACATCCAGTGTTTGTTACATTTCTGTCAATAAATTTCCTTTGTTCTTTCATTTTTCGTCTATTGGTCTGCATTATTGAGTCCAGTAAAACATTTAAAGGCTATGCCTTAACATGATGTAAATGATATTGAATAGTTTTAAAAGTGATTGTAGGATCATGGTTGTTTCAATCAAATTCCGAGAGGAAACTGGGGAACCTGGACAGCATCCAGAGACACATAGGGCATGCAAACTCCACATTCAACTACAGAAAGGCCCTAGCTGATGGATGCAGTCCCAGGGCCCAGGACCTTCTTGCTGTGTCTGAAATCCTGAGGAAAGAAGCTGCTCTGCAGTCTTTGATAATGGTGGGAAGGTCCAAAGATGGTTTGGGGAATTCTGGTGTGAGCTTTGAACAGAATAAAATAACTCAAACAAATATTTAATTATTGACACAATTTTCTGTATGAGTTACATATTTAATGTCTTCATTAAAGTTTATCGTGTTAACAGCTAAACTGGAGCATGTTTCTTACCTCTCTCCTGTCCATTTCCATACTCAAAAAGAAACCTGAAACATCTATGGTGACAATTTGTCTCTAAAAAAATATTTTCTAACAGTGGGTGAAGTTTTGAACACACCAAAATTATTATGCCATGTCATGTATATAAGAAAATTACCATTCCCCAAATTTCTAAAATCCTAGTTTTAACATTATTTCTGCAGTCATATAGGGTTCCTTAACATGAGTGTACATCCAAAAGTGTAGCCCAAGAATTCTGGAGGCATCAAGTGCTCAGGAGGCTGAAGTTTTCAAATTGGATTTATGACCATAAAAACGGCATCTCAGTCGCTGTAAATCCCGAAAACGTGTACTCAAATCATTTTGAATTATGGACGGCCATATGTCATATAGTGCCCTGTCTGATGATGAGGAGTATTCGGTAAATGTTCAGACAGTCTGTGCAGGTAGACGGGAGGGAAAGATGACAGAAAATGTTGAAATATGCAGTTTTCTTTCTCAACCTGTTTGTCTCTTTCAAGTCTCAATTCAGTCATAAACCCATCAGAGATGTTTGGGCCATTTGTTGCTACAAATTGTAAAAAAAAACAAAAAGGCAGTGCAAGACACACTTCAGCAATAGCTTGTGGAAAAACTGCATGTAGATAACAGCAAGAAAAGGATGGAGTGGTGGAGAGAGTACAGCAGGGAGGGCCAATAGATCTTTTTCACAGCAGACATTTTGCCTTGTCATAGCAGGAAAAGCACAGGTGTAACTGATAACATTAACAATGGACACATTCTATTTAGGTGACCCACTTCCAGGGTCTTGGTGTTGCACATCACTGTCATGTCTTACTGGGACACTCTATGGAACTGAACTCAACCACAACCATGTCTGCCATTATAAATGTCTTGTGCAGGAATAGAGAGCATGAGCAATTGGCTGAGTCAAGGTCCTTTCAACAGGTGCTAATCAGCTAATGGCATGTACAACTCTTGTAATTCATTAATTATTTGGTAGGTCTGCCATTTGGGAGGTCCTGGAACAAAGAGTAATGTCTGACAGAGGCAACAGAGGACAGTGGAAGCAGAGCCAATAATCTATGCGGTGCATTGGTCTAGCTTTTCATTAAAATTATTCCAAGCTTTTTCTGCAGAAACTGCCACGGCTGCCTCAGGAAATGAGTTTCTAGCTGTTTTCTAAAAAATCAAATAAAGAACCTCTTTGTGCTACAAACTTGAAGGACCTAGGGTCAGAATCTGTTTCTATCAGATCATGTCGTGGTCCATATTGTAATATGTTTGACCTCCAATTCCTCCTCCCAACTTGAGATTAGGAATTGCTTCATTTCAACTTTAACATATTGAGATTTGGTTGTATTTGGTTGGTTTGTTGGGGAGAATAACTGCACATTAGCCTGTTTTTGCCCTGTTTTGCCCTAAAGTAGAAATACCATGATCTAAAAGTACTCCATTACAAGTAAAATCATATTGCAATGTTTTTTGTGTCAGTTTTGTTTTTTATGTAAAAAGTAAGTAGTTACTATAGCTGTCAAATAACTGCAGTAAAAGGAAAATATTTCGATTTGAAATATAGTGGAGTAGCAGTGTAAAGTAACAATATGAATCCTCCAGTAACTCAAATGGCATCACTTGAGCTAGAATACAGTTTTTTCTCATATGCCGCAGCACTTCCCAACACCTGTTAATGGACTTTGATAAGTAAAATTGGTGGTTTCCATTTAATTTGAAAATTACAAAAAGGCCAACACCAAAAGTCTTACGAAACAAAGTCGCTGAACCCCATTAAAATATGACAGGTCCCAACAAAGTATGTGGTTTTGTATAGGCTACTGGAAATCTGGATTTACATTTCAAACTTTTCACATCACTGTGCTGTGGTGTCGATATGGGCACTATGCAAACACTAAGCATGCCTCGTTTAACTGAAGTATTATAACCAATAAAACCCAGGACATGACCTCAGCAGAGATGATGAGACATCTCTCCTGTTGGGGATAATGGAGAAATCAACAGCAGTATTTCTTTTCTTTTCTTTTCTTTTCTTCTATTTTTTTTTTTTTTTTTTAATTGGCTTGAATACTCGTGTATGGTGTCACCATTATGCAGTAGTGTACCATATCTGTAGAAATATGTTTGTATTTGGCTCAGGCACAGCACAGGTCCCACGGGTGTGGAACTGGGACACTGAGCTCAAATGTTCTGGCTCCAGACACTAGTTGGGACATAAAGGCAGAGGGGGTTTTGCACTCCCTGCTCCCAAGGTTGTTCCCAGTAGACCATGTAGATTGCACTGCCAACACAGGCTGTGGCCCAATTATCTCATTTCAATTAGAATTTTAATATCATTGTTGGGAGTTTCTCCTGCCTTTGTGTGTCATTGCTGCATCATTTCCATTTTCCCACTCTGTTGAAGCTCAAAGCCTCACAAATTACATGCTGATCTTTAAATGTCATTGCTAAACCTGTCATTATGTCAACAGACACGTAGCCCATCTCCTTCACTGCTACCTTTTCTCTTCCAACTGTATTCACAGCATGGGCCCACCATGCAACCCCTGTACCCTCAATGCCACGACTGGCTATACAAGGGGATCCTGTCCTCACTCTTCGAATATCCTCACAGAGCCACATTCTTTGAAGGTGTCTGTTTTAAGTTGGATTTTGAGTCGAATCTCAGTTTCATAATAACATTTTTATTCACCCCAACTTGATCTCTGCATTAAAAAAGGGTTATATGATCATAGATCTGACAGTTTACAACTGACAGACTGCAGAAAATACATCTGATCTGGGATCTCCACATTCTTGCTGCCTTCTCCCAGCTCACTGGACAGCTTACATAGCATTTTACTACTTTTGGCAGATTGTAGCAACATAATTAGGGGGAGGGATGCATCAATAGATAAAAACAAACCAACCATAGCTAGGATAGTGCAGTTTGGATTAGCTGACTCGAGGAATGGATACCCTTTACAATTCACTGTATGCAACAATTGAACTTGACAAGAGAGCATCGACCATCACTGTATATTAATAAATCAAATCAAATGTACTTACATAGCACAATTCACACAATGCTCAGTGTGCTTCACACACAACAAATATGAACAAAATAAAACATGCATAAATATTAAAATGAAAAAAAACAAAAAAACATATTCATCTCCTTCCCACGCATCAATATCAGCATATTCACCCACATAATCCAAAGTGTGTGTGTGTGTGTGTGTGTGTGTGTGAGAGAGAGAGAGAGAGAGAGAGAGAGAGAGAGAGAGAGTGAGAGGGGTGAGAGAGAGGCAGACAGAGGGATGGGGGCACTGGCTGGCCATAGGCCTGAGAGAACATGTAGGTCTTAAGATTGCTTTTAAAAGACCGATCTTTTGTAGTACATCTTATATCATAAGGCAATTTGTTCCAGAGAGTGGGTCCATTGGAACTGAATGCACCTTCACCAGATTTAACTTTTGAGTTGGTCTCATGTGGCAACTCCAACAACTGTTCAAGTCATTTTGGCTGGTTGTATCTCGAGTCCCACATTTACAGCCATTACTTGATCCTTGCCGTGGGGTGAAAGACAAATGGACTAGCAGTAACACAGGTGTCGTAACATGAGTCGGACACACTTCTTGATTACTGATGCTGCATCAATCCATCTGTTATCTAACATCATAAAGGGGTCGATTACCACAACTACAACTTAGAATTTGTGCAGGGTTTGAAAATGAAGCATTTTCCACTGCTTGTCTAAATTGGAGCCCAGGCAAGGTGCACCTCTGGTAATTTAACCATTTTCACTACCTGTGTCTGAATCTTCAGTCCTGCTTCAATAGTGGTTGGCTGGAATTGGTAAATCAGCACCAGATAATTCCCATTTGCACTGTCTGTGTTTATGGAAAATCACTAATGGGACTTGAACAGCACAGTCTCTGCAAAAATTACTTCCATATTGGATTAATCTGGAGCACACAATTTCCATCCAGTGCCAGCATTTGGTGCCAAAGCTGAAAGTGGAGTGCCCTTTATGTAGTGAGCTGTGAACTCAGTGTATGGGGTTTATTTTTCATACCATACTGTAGTTACCATGTGATTCTGCAGAGTCAAAAAAATTATTATTTATTATGTTGTGATGTTGGATTTGAAGGTGCTGTCAATTAAATTATCTGCAAAATGTGATGTTATTGCCTAAAGTACAACAGAAGGCCTTGGTGGGCTTATTTAAAATACAAGTAAAATCCTAGAAAGTCAGTGGAAGTTTAAAAAAAAAAAAAGATTACACGGTACAGTTTCAGAGAGGGAAATGAATGCAAGACATGGCTGTCGCATGGGACAAATAAGTGGTTTTCCAGTTAAATGACAGGATGTAGAGACACCTACTCAAGACTGGGACCTATTGACAACACACTGGGGATCAAGGAACAGGAGTGACAGACAGCATGAGGAAGAGCCTGAAAGAGGGGACTGAGAGGAAGAAAGAAGTGATGGCACAGTTGTGAATCCTCCTACTCAGTAGTGGGACCCTGCTGAATACATCAAATGAAATGGAGGAACATTTGTGAGGAAGGCAAAAGACAGATGTTTTGTTATCCTCTTTTTCATAATTACGTGGACACTGTTTCCTATTACTTCAAAGGGACAGGTTAAGCATTTATTTATTAATATTTATATTTTTACTTATCAGTTTGCAATATCTCAGTGTGTCTAAATGTGAAAGAGGCATTAGAGGGATTTAAATCACCAGGTTAAAATGATCAAGGACTGTACCTGTTCCCAAATTTTATCAGTGGCTCAAGACAACTTTTTTATTCTTGATACTGTTATAATGCTTGGCAGTATTTAAGAGTGGCAGGAAAGGGTGAACTTTGACAAATTATTGCCCTGCCATAAAGTAGAGGATCTTACAAGAGACAGATTCAAAAAGAATAATCAAAACTGATGCAGAGAAGGCCAAGATGTCCTGACTTTTAGTCCTTAAAAACACTGGATCTGACATTTCCCAAAATGCAATCAATAGCAGTGTTTGAGCCACCTGCCAATCAAATGCCCAAATGTTTCAAACATACTGGCAACACTTTTTATGTAGATTTTTTGATCATTTTCTTCTTCATTTTTTATTGTTTCTGTGTGACTGTACTGTCTTCCAGCCTGATTAGTACTCATCGTGAGCAGTAAATTGACTTTTATCAATTTGGCTCCCCTTTAAATGTCAGCTACACAAATGCTGAAGCAATTAGTCAGTTAGTCACTGAACTGAGAAATAAATAATTGACAGCACTTTTGATAATCTATGAATTGGTTAATCAGAAGTTATGTATGCTTAACTACAATTACCCCTTCATGGTTGTATGCCTTCGCCAGCCAGTGTAGTTGTAGTTTACATCCATGTCTGTGCAGACCCATATAATATATGTTGTAATGACTTTGAAGGAATTTAATAAAAAGTAGTGTCTGTTTTGATGAAAAGGAAGTTATCACTGTATCCACATACCAAAATTGGTCTGGCCCAGTGACGGGGCACACAGCCCACTTACACTTGGCCCAAATACAGCAATGAATTACGGTCCACTGGTGGTCCAGATCTGGTCGCCATATCTCAGTCAACTGTTTGACCATAGCTGGCTCTATTCTTGCCCTATGTTGGACCACACGTTTCATCACTGCTTCCAGATGTCAGCATCGCCTAAACCTCAACAAAGCCATTCAGTGAATACAGATTTGCCATATCTGGCCCAGATGAAAAATGTCTCAACGACATCAACATAGTCTTTTCAAACACTGTAAAATGCCATTTGTTAGACAATCTCGTTATCTCCTCTTTCCAGTCCTCTAGACTGCAACTGATGATTTAACCCTGAACACACTAGCCAGCTGGGAACTTGCTAGTGCTAGCAATCACACAAACTCTAAAAGCGTTGACTAGCCCTTGCCCTTTGTTCTCAGGATTGTGCATCATTTCATTCAATAAAGAGTGATGAAGAGGATCAAATGTTCCTGACTATCACACTTCCTAAAAGTAAATCTGTCAGTCAGCAAACATGTTGCTCAGTTGCTAACGGAACAATAAATTTACACAATTAATTGAAAAGACATACTGCATCACCGACTCCTGTCTTATGACTCTGTGCAAACTGTTTCTCCTTTGTGGAGCAGTCCATACAGACAGGTGAGATTAAATCACAGAATGTGACAGTACATTGCTGAAGGTGATTCTATTGCTTCTTATATTTTTGACTCTCAGGGCTCTCTACTCAGTCAAAGTTTGGGACTTGAATAAACAGGTTTTAATAAATGCTGGTGTGACAGGGCTTTTATTCTGCAAACATCACGTTACTGCACAGAATTTGAAAAAATCTCCTACAAACCATATAAGCTTTGGAACTGGTAGATCTACTCTGGCTTTGACTTGTCTGCTGTTCACGTGATGTACATTGTTCAATTTGTATTTTATTGTAGAAAGAACAAGCTCCAAAATCGTTTTACAGTTCAAAATAACAAATCAAAGAACTGATGACTCATTATCTTCACTGTTGCTCCCCTGGCGTCTTCCAAGTGCGTCTCTTCATCGGATGATAATGAGTCACCCCTGTATGCGTGATGTCACATCTCTACCTACACACTCCCTAATTTACCATTTTATAACACTTACGCTCTGAAGACAGTTTCTGTTTGATTGGAGGACAACGTAATTTCATTTTGATATGGGAGGTGTTCATTAACATTTTGCTACAACAGATAACAGTTACATACTGTAGTCCTCTGTTTCATGTAAAACATATCTCAGTATCAGTTGCATCCAACTCTTATGGTAAATCAATGAGCATTATCAGAATGATAGGGACTAGCCATGATGGGCCTCTTGCTCATGCTTCTCATCATTTCCAACAAGTAGCTGGAACACTCTCCCTTTATGGCAGCATGATAAGTTACACTTGAGAAGCAGGAGATGACAGGAAGCAGCTCACAGGCACTTCAGTATTTAACGCTGATGCTTGATTTGACATTTCAGTTACTGTGATACATCGGAGGAGAACGAGCGATGGGAGAGCGGGGGAATCAGGGAGTTGGCTTTCTCTCTGCCTCTCCATCATTGTCACTAGTTTTCTGAAGCATCATATTTTAATATAGCAAATAATTAAATTGTGAAACAGCCAGCACATTAGAGACACTTTTTTACAAGCTTGCTGTCTTGTAACTGCAGTTTCTGAACAATGGTGCAGATAATCGCCTGCAGGCTAGCCGCTGTACAGATCTGCACTCCCGGTACATGACAGAGAATGTAATGTGCCTCCTGGTAGGTGCATCCTTCTGGGGTCCAGTATCTGTGTGTCTGGAAAGCGTATGCCTGCTTGAATATGCAAGCATAAGAGCATGTGTAGGTTCATTCTGTGTGTGTATGTGTGTGTGTGTGTGTGTGTTCTAATCCCTCTATTTTTCCGGGGCTGGAGACAAAATGCCCGAAAGTCAAAGCTATCAGAGTACAGAGCCAACCTTTCATTCATCGAGTGTGTGTATGTCTGATCTACAGTACACTCATATGAGAAACTTCTAATTGTACTACTTCATACTTTGTACTACTACTAAGTCATATATAATTCATAATTGTATATTTTATGTGCATGCATAACCAGAGGGTAGATAAAAGGAATTTTTGTGGTCAAGTACAAAAAAGACAAAAGTGACAAAAGTGCAGAGAGGCTGCATTCGATGTCCTACTACATTCTACCAATTACCATTACTCATATGGAGTATGTACTACTACATGCTGCATAATGTTTTTCACAGTAACATGCAGTATGAAACTGTTTGAGTGATTTATTTTTCAGCATGCTAGGCCAGGCTTAGCCAGTTTCTGGTTTTAGAAAGCAGAAGAATACAATAACGCGGCTAATGGCAAACCACCACTACTGTGTCACATCCCCTATGAAAAAAGAGAAATTCTAAATGTATATTTTTAGCATTTCTCAAAAGATGAACATTTATCTGAGAGATGTGTAATGAATATCTGATGATTGGAAGGATCCAAATTCACTGCCGTTTTGTTTGCATTACTTTGTTGCATATGTAATGCTAGAGCTACCCATTATTTTCATTGCTTTGCAAGTGTAACATTATCCTTGCTCCAATCACACTGAATGCTTTCTCCTGAAATTTTTTGACTGATGAAATTTTTTATATTGGTTCTGGCTGTGCAGTTATATGATTAATGCATACTGGCTGTATATGTTAACCAGAATGGAACATTTCACGCTTGACGATAGCTGTACAATTTCAATAAAATACATCAACTTTTGAATGTAATGTGATAACAGTGGGACAAAAATAGAAACTGTCAGTTGTTGTTGGCTGTCCTCTGCCATTCTAGACTATATTTTTTCTCCCTTTAAAAAACAAAAACGATCTGTCTCCGTAGCCTTCATGGTAGGATGAAATGGCTGCAGCATATGCTTTTATCATAGATGGACACAAAGCATTATCAGTCAACGTCTGAATGCATGTTAACACTAGAAGGCAGAAGACATGATGTGGAATCTAGGCCTCTCTCCACACAACCCTGCTGACAAGCAGACCGTCTACCTGCACCTCCCTGCGAAGGTGCTCTCACACCCTGAATAGTGTGCACCACTGAAAGGGGCAATCCTAACTTTCTCCTGCTGTGCTCCTGTTCAGCCTCCAGGCACATAGCTATTGGCCCATCACAAAGAGGTGGAGGGTTGAGCTGTCTAGCTGTGACGGTGCGTCTGCACCATGGGAGCTGCCATCTGCACCATAGCGCTAAACCAAGAAATGCTTGTGCATTCTGGTGCCACAAGGATGCGGGGAATCAGGGGAACTGGGGGAAATGCATAAAGGAGAGTTCTGGGCCATGGCCGATGAGAAAAAGCATTCACTTCCCAGCCGAAGGTGTCTCATGCATTCATGGAGAACCACAGCGTACATTGTTCATTCTCTTGTGAAGCAAACAGATCCACTTCTACCTTCCTAAGCCTGCCTCATAACATCTGAACGAGTGTGGCATTCAGTTTCCGCTCATCTTAGGAGGGACCTTTGCCAAATATCAAGTCTGCAGCGCATATCTGTACCCCTGAGATGTACACTGCTCTGGATGGAGAGCAAATGTGACCAAAGACTAAGCTCCTGGCTATTTCCAGCAGCTGGACTGAGCACACGCCCCAGTGACAATTGATGCACGCCACCACTGTCATGTTGTCAGTCCTTAATAGTCTGTCAGCAGTTCCCCGCAATCTGTCATTGCCATTAATGACGACTTTCTTTGTGAGGTGGCTTGACAGGTGGGTGGCATGAAGGCCAACAGTTCTTGCTACTTAGCTGCAGCTGCTGGAGGAGGACACCAGGGGAGGAGGTGAAGCTACAGTAGGTGCATGTGGAGGCACAGCTGCATTGCAAGTCACTACTGCAGCTGCATTGCACCTCTTCTTGGAGCAGGCATCTCAGCATTACTGACAAGGCTGTCCAGTAGGCTTATATGAGAGAATCACACAAAATATTTTTTGTACTTTTAGGTTTACATTTCGACATAGAAACATTTTACACATGCTCACTTTGCCACATTGAGGGAATGTTAGGCATAGGGACCCACCCTATGGGCCAAAATGTTATTGTATACAATACAGGATATGTTACATACAGGATAATTCTGCAAAGTCCAGGACTACATTAAATAACAAGGTTTTTAAACATTCAGTGTCAATGTTTCTGCATTAAATGCTGGATGTAAATCATTTTGTGTGGATATTTGATGTCACTTTAATTTGAATAGCACTGCTCACCTTGCAAAATAAACTAATTTTCTTTTTTCTAATTTAGTTTCTAATAAGCCACTTCAAAAACACTCTATTTGGAGTGAAATATCGTGTCAGGGCCTGTGTTTTTTGTGGTTGTTTTTGGAGTTTTGGTATTTGTGCTGATGCTCTTCTCTCCACCTTCCCCTCCCTCTTGTGGTTTTCTCACTGCAGGTGCAACAGGTGACGGGGCTGGCCAATCTCTGCCTTTGCTGGTCTCCAGATGAGGCACACCTGTGTCTCATCCTCACTAATCAGCTCTTCATAAGACTCTGGTCCTTCCTCCACCTCGTCGCCAGAGTATTCCCAGTCACTTCGCCTACGTTCTCCTCGTGGTTTCTGTCTCCTGTGGGTTGTTACCTCCTGTTCTGGTTTTTCCGCCTGTCACGCCGAGGACCGAAGATTGTCTTCATTTCAAAGAAAACCATCTTGGTTGGTAGGGCATGTTAAATTAACTGTAAGCCTACCTTTAGCATTTTGCATGATAATGATGGAAACCGAAGGACAGCAACTCAGGAATCTCATGTCAGAATCCACGCTGAAGCTTTATTTGACTCCTAGAGGTCCAGATGTGCATCTGCATACCAGGTCGGATTTCTTGGATAACCCAACAAATCTGACATGATTCCTAAAGTGTGTTTTTACTTCCATTGACACTGATTCCAATAAATACAACACTGAATCCCACAGGGCCCTTTAACCTGCAAAATACTCACCAACAAATCCCACTTGATTCCCAGTGGAGCCACGCAGATCTCATGGTTTGTGTCTGACTTTATTTCTGAAAGCTGAGAGTTATGGAATATCCATCCTTCACCTCCCCAAAGCTGTGAGTTCTACACAAATGACCATTTCATCAGTGAATGTTCTGCATTCTCAGCACTGTGACTTCCAATACAAGGTAATTTCCATTTGACTGCCAGATGCCATATCCTAGACATCTGGTGCATAATAAATGCATCATTCATTATTCACTGAGTGGAAAACACCTTTGAAGGGAATACCTGATGCTATTCTCAAATTCCTTGTTGTAGCTGTAATCATTTTTGATAACTTCAGTGGGTGATTTAAGATCATTCCCCACTGTATTGGATTTTACCTTGCAGTGTTTTTTCTAGTTATTTTGGTAAATACTCAAATTTTCTATCTATCTGAGAGCAAATGAAGACATGAGTCTGAGTTAAGTACAAAACTGGAATTTGACAGTGTTAGCCTAGCTTAGCATAAAGCCTGGTATCGGGGGAAAGAGCTACCCTACTTCTGTCCAAATAAAGAAAAAAAAATTGGAAAAAAAAAAAAAAAATCTCATTTCCAGCTTATATCTTCACAGTCCTCACAATCTCCTTATTTTTTCTACATTCATGACATTTAATCAAACTCAGATCTCTCATGACAGCAACTGTTGCTTCGAAATGATTATTTCTATCTTGTGACTTAAACAAAATATTTGATTCATGATTACTCTTTTACCTTCCAGGTCAGATCTTCAATCATTTAAAATTTGGTTCCAAAGGCTTTTCGTACCTTCAAGATGAAAAGCAATGTAATATTTAATGGCTCAAGGCCTTTAGTTTAAAGGTGGTGAGGTGCAACCGTCTTTACCAGCTCTTGCTGTCTCTTTGTCTCTTTCTATTTCCGTGACCTATTCATGTCATTAACCTTGCTTTTCATTTTTCATCTGTCTCTCTCAGAATGTCTCTCCAGATGAATCTCTCTGTCCTCCCGTCCATTTCAAATATCTGCTGTGTGCCATGACTCCAGGTATTTCCATTTTAATTGAGATGTGGTAGAGCAGAATGCTTGGATTAGAGTTGGTGAGATGGGAAAACGTGTAAATAATGAACAAATCAACACCTCATAGATACACACTTGTTGTGCTTTTTAAAACCAAGCTGTCAGCTGGAATGGGTTTGTAAGAGAATCGGGTAAAAGAGTGTGACGTGTGTGTGTGTTCACTTGTATTTCTGTGTTTTGTTTTTATGTAAATGTTTTAAGACAAGGTTGTACATGTGTAGATTTTATGCATTTAAGCCTGTATTTGTACATGCATGATTTGAAGAGCATTTGAGATGCTATGATTACAGCAGACATGGTTGGTTTTCTTTGTGTGTGAGTGGGTGGTTGGATGTCTGCTTATGCACACGTTATGTGCATTTGATTTACTTTTCCATCTTTCTTAGGGCCACCATGTCGAGAATTGTTGTCTGAGAATTTCATAGACTTCACATGATACTTGAGGAGGAACTGTTAGAGCAATTTCCATATATATGGTTTTCATTATAGTACCTCAATGTATTGTTATATTAGCAGCCTCTGTGAAACAAATAATATCAAAGCAATGAAAGATTGAATGATTTCCGTTTTGTGTGCCGCCATTGTCCCACCACTGGTCATTCCTAACAACATAGCTTCTATAGATTTCTCTTCTTAAAATGTCTTTCATGTGACTTTTTCTTACCCACCAGCTTTTTATTCATGTTTTGTTCTTTTATCATCCCCATATGAATCAGATTAAGACATTTAGTCCAAGCAGACATCATGATGAACTATCACATAAAGCACAAGTGGAACTAATACCATTGACAGTTCCAGCAGTTCTAGGGACGCAATACAGCAATTAATAATATTGTTAGTTATTCCCTGTGTGTGTCTTTGTCTGTGCGTGGTCACCTGCCCCTCCTGAGCCAACCCACACAAACACACACCAGTCTTAGCTAGACTGTCAGTTGTTCTCTGTGGTATTTTGTCTCGGCTCCCTTTTTGAAACAAGTTGTGATTTTTGCTCCATGCTCTCAACCACTGTTTTGACTGCTTCCTTTTGTCTCTCTGTCTTAGAAAACCCTGAGCCATACACCACCTGGATCTCCTGCCAAGTCAGCCAACTCTTTCCGTCTCCTCGCTTCACCGGTCTACCACTGTCTGCCATTCCTCCCGGCCAACCCCGCTCAACTCGTCTGGATTGCACATTTCATATTGAATGTATGTAATACAATAAACTGTCTTCTTTTGTACTGACATCTGCCTGCCTGCCTGCCTGCCTGCCTGCCTGCCTGCCTGCCTGCCTGCCTGCCTGCCTGCCTGCCTGCCTGCCTGCCTGCCTGCCTGCCTGCCTGCCTGCCTGCCTGCCTGCCTGTCCTCTGCTTTTGGGTTCTGGGATTATGACAGTAACATAAAATGTGTGCGGCGAAAGGTGTGTTCAATTTAGGATTAACTGATATAAATAATAACAAATAAATATCCTCTGGTCATGTGCACCCCTGCAATGGCTCTGCACACACGTGATATGTTTACAGGAATATGATAGTGTCCTTGTGTATTCCTTGTTTCATAAGGATAATTTGAGAGATCTGAAAAATAAAGAAATATTCAGGAATTTACAATTAACAAGAAAAATAACTAAGATAAAAGAGGAGTCTGGAAAAAAGCAAGGACTTTGAATATTATGAATGTGCGTTTAGCTTCTGTTAATCATCTCATTAATCCTTAACTTTTTTACTTAACCCATTGCAGGGCTCTTCACTCACAGGTTAGGAACCACTCTAATAAAGCACCATTGGAATAACGTGGGGACAAATATGAAAAATAAACATATGGCCAAAACTCATTAAGCTATTGAGTTGTTCTAGCATGAGCTAGAGTCCCTCAGAAATGTTTCCAGCACTTTGTTGAATCCATGCCACCTGGAATTCGGAATGTTCTGAAGGCTAATAAAGTTGCCACTGAAAGCATAAACCTCCTTCCTGTGGTCATTACTTTGATTTCAGAGCAGCTGGACATTTATGGTGCTACAGTTTTGTTCTCCCTAGTTTCTCAAAGCCTTGGCTCAGACACATACTCCTGTTACAGTGTAACTGAGTATGCCAAGTATCCTTCTGTACTGTATGTCCCCGTCAGTTGTTGTGTTTCCTCAAAGCATGGTGGGTGTTTTTCTTTGGCCGCAGACAGACACAACCCTAGTAAGCATGCCAGTCAAACACCTGTAATCTACTCCTGAATGTAAGGCGTGTAAAGTATGCACGCCCACCTTGCCACACAGTTATCCCAAAGCCAAATTTAATCATACCTGTGTGCATCTCCATCATTTTCATCAACCATTTCTCAGCATTTCTCAACGCAATAAAATGGAAATGGAATCAGACAAATGCACTTCATGGGAGACAGAAACACCTTTTTAAATAAATTCTGACATAGCGAACATCAGAGAAGAAGGAGAAACAGAAGCTGTTGGTCCATCATGTTTTCTAGATTTGGTTGAGTTTCACTTATGCTCTTTTAATTAGGGCATCTTGTTGCACCCTCTTCTTCTTCGGTGGTATAATGGTTTTCCAGCTGAAGAACTGGCACCACCTATCTCCATGAACTAACTCTGAATGGACGCATAACGGAGGTGGATGGTAACAAGCATTTTTTTTTTCTTTCTTTTTCAAATTGTCTCAAAATTTGGCTACATTTTTTTGATAGAAACCCTCTAAATCTCAAATTCCTTGCTTAGTCCACATGTAAGTGAAGACTAAAACTGTGGCTGACTATTTCTCCTGTATTGATATTGATGTGCCACACAAATAAACCAGAACATGAACTTCATGTGGCCTAATACATTTTACCTTCAACTGGCCGTCGTACTTTCACACTTGTCTCTGAACTCATAATTCATTCAACTGGAGGTGCCTTAGATGTAGGAATTGAGTCCATATGTGATGATGCCATTGAAATGCTCAATGGCTCGACCCCACCCTACAGCTCTTCATGATTGGTCATTCATCACCAGCTCATCTCACCCTAATGAACCCAGACACTTATTACAAGCCCCCCTTCAAACAGGAAACATCGGCCCTTCCAACTCAATTTCCTCACTCACGTTGTCAAGTCACAGCTACAAAGCGGCACGCGCTCCTCTCCGGCGGGCATGTTGTTAATATTTGATGTGATGCACTACGTCTTACAAAAAATACAGACACCATCATTGTTTCTGCTGATGTGGAAACTCTGAGGTTGTTAACATTAAGAGAAAATTGTAAGGGGCTGATTACGAAGGTGGCAGATGGAGTTAAATAAGACATTTGGGGGTGATAAAAAATTGATTCATGCATAATATGAAGTGTTAAAAGGAGAGGATTGAGAGAGCGGAGCGCAGTATTATTAAGAAGGGTGTCAGTGCACTTAAATTAGACAGTTATAGCACCAGGAATTTTAGTGATAATGTACAATTTGATTTTAATACAACAGGGCTGATTAAGAGACTGTCAGAAGGTAGAGGGAGAGGGAGGGAGAGACTGATAGGGTAATTAACGGGGTGACAGATATACTTGACTCAGAAATATAGGTTATAAGCACTTTATTGAGGAATTCAGGACATTGTTGGATGGGGATGAGAGAGGGAGAGCCACAGACAGAGAGGTGAGGGAGTCCAATGTGCTTAACTGAAACATTTAGG
The DNA here is from genome assembly GCF_039877785.1 of Chaetodon trifascialis. Classification (NCBI taxonomy): domain Eukaryota; kingdom Metazoa; phylum Chordata; class Actinopteri; order Chaetodontiformes; family Chaetodontidae; genus Chaetodon; species Chaetodon trifascialis. Next base: position 7,242,665 of record NC_092060.1, read on the forward strand.
TCAATTTTACTTTCACTGCTATAATTAAACATATTTCATCACGAATTCCAAGACAGACTGAGAGGGATATAACAGCTTTCAAATCGAGCTGATACTTCAAGATTTTCCCCCAGTGGGGAATTTACCAAGCAGCAAAGTCATTTTTAGCCAAACTGAAGACGTGAATGAAATACAGAAGCATTTATAGAAAATTAGATGCAATAAGATACAGTTAGATGCAATAAAAGGGAAGTACAGAGAGCTGTGTGACACATTTCGGTGTCAGAATTAAGAATGTTTGCAGCACAAGGGAAAAGTACTTCAGCCTATTCGATTAAGCCTTGATTAAGTGGTCACCTGAAGGGGCAAAACTTGAGTTAGCCTCGCTGAGATCACAATTTCATACCAGCATAAGTGATAGTGGTTTATTGACTGTAATCTTCACACTTACATTCAAGTAATCCAGTGTTCTTTGACCATGAATAACACACATCAACATCACATTAGCTTGGATCCAGACCTCTGAATTGCCACCCACATCTGTGATTTGTTCAGCCATGTATTGTGTCTATTGACAGATGTTTCCATGGGTTGGACAAATAGCCAACCAATCAGATTTTAGAGGGCAGGAAGAAGAATGGGTTCATCATCTTCCGGCATAGCTAGCAAACTACCTAGCTACGTTCATTCACATTGGAAATAGTTAGTAATTTTATATCCAAATGAGAGACACAATAATGGTGACTGCACATGGATGATATCAGTGGAGCTGTAGGATGTAGTTGTGTAAATTCACAAACAGACATTGCAACTCTTAAATAGACACATGGAAAACATTCACTGCTATGAACTGCTACCACAGCTTCTGTGCCAATGTGATACTGACATCAGGATGGCAGATACATACTCCTGTTACTGATTGGTTAGGACTTTATATGAAAACAAAACCCCACAGTAACAATAAATTGGCTAGCATGAACACAAGGTCAGGTTGAATGAATGAAGTTAAACTAAATGGTATTTCAGTCTGATTATTAGGCTAACCAAACGTGACATTTTTAATCCAGATATTTGGCAAAGGAAAATGTCATGTTAGCATCTTTAAAAATGTTCCCCAGACAGCATGTGTGTTCTGACAGCACTCATGCAAGACAAAGCCAGGGAACTGCAAACTTCACGTCACAACAGAGCTGATGTTCAGACTCCTCAAAGGCCCTATGTTCAGTTTTTTGGGGGGATTATCTTAAAGCAGAAATTTTGGTTTGCAGAAAAATTACATTATGTAAAAACTTAAGTCACTTCCAGCTCTTCAATCTAGTGCAATCGCAAGGACTCAATATGCTCAGGAATGTTGAAATCCTTCATGTAGGGGCCTTCAGTCTCACATGTCATCAATCTTTGATCTATAATGAAGGACCAAAGCAGAAGATTCACTAAACTGGCCACTGATTCACTGTTGTTCCTTTTAACTTTGGCTCCGATCAGTCAGTTCAGAACAAATCTGTAACCCCAACACACATTGGCAGCAGATATTTTTTTCAGACCGTCAACCCAGCCATGCCTGAGATCAGGATTTCCCTTCCAAATGTCAGGATGTACAATAGCCTGATAATCTTATGGTCTGTCCCCAGCAGCAGAAAAATAGATGAGATGGCCTGTGGGTCAGAGATGGTCCACTTAAAGAAAAGGTTGGAAGAACTCCTTCTGATGAAATATGTACATGTATTTAAGATGTAGAGAAATATGCTGCCACTTACTGTTGTCTTTTTCTAAATAATAATAAAAAAAAAAGTCAGAAACCTAAAACAGCAGATTTACAAAGAAGAAATGTAACAATCTAACGAGTAATGCAATGCAAAATCAAGCCACCGTCAGAATAAAGGCATGGTCAAATTACGTAGTTCCGCTTCACTGTAATCAAAGAAACCATTAAAGAGTATAGTTATATACATAAGATAATGTGACTGCCAAGGTCCCCATCAAAAAGAACATCTTTTCAGCGTTTTTAACCATGAGAATGTCTGGAAAGCGCCGATCAAAAGCAGTGCTTATCAGACACTAGCTGGGCTGCGACCCAATGAGTGGGCTGTAGGAAGATTAAACTGAATCCCTAAATCATTTTGCACAAACAGTTGATGGGTTTTAACTCGAAAAAGTCAAATTTAGTTTGAAGCCACAGGCTGTGTGATGCTGCCAAAACATTTGATGTCCCTGTAATGGAAGATAAACTGCAAAAAACACTGTTGGCTAGTAGGTTAGTAGCCTCCCAAAATGGGTCAGTCAAACAGCCTTGACATTAGCCTGTCGCTGTGTCTGCTTAGAAAAACAAAAATATCTTCCCGAAATGAAACGTGATCTGAAATCTGTTTAACTGCATGGTGAATGAAAATAAGGATTAAAATTTGTGTTTATGATATATTTTCAAGGACTGTGGCCTGTCAGACTGCTGTGGCATGTTAACCCCAAGGAGCTTACCTCGTCCTTCAGGCTGAAAAGCAGTCAAATGATTAGTCTCAGTATGTAGCAGAAAATCCCAATCGCACACACAAGTCTTTCATGTGGCCTCATCTGACCTCTTTTTTGGATTACTTGACTTCTGAAATCAATGTAATAGAAAAGAAACTGGCCTTTGCTTTCTTCTGTGATTACTGAGCCTGGCCTTTTTTTTCCCACTACAGCCATTTCACGCCGCTTTGCTGTATCCTTGAGGGCAACTGAGCCTATGACCACAATATTTGACTCCTTTTATTGAAGTGGAATTGTTTTGTTAGGACTTTACTCTGAATGAAACTCTACTTTTACTAGACTATATGTGCAAATGTACACCTTGTCGAACACACGGGCTTAAATTCCTTAAAATGAATTTCTGTTCTTGAATTTGAGGTTGTGGTCTTTGCATTATCTGCTTTTGTTGGCCAGCTGCTTTATTGAGTCTCAAACTGAGCATTTTTGTTTGCCTGCTGGGATCCCGAAGAGGAGTTTTTGTCAAGAAAATGACTCATTCACAGGTAATTGAGATATGATGTTAATTATTTGATTAAATTTTATTTTATTATCACAAATAATCAGATGCTAACCTTTGGGTAAGAATTCTGAGAAACCCTGGTATACACTACATGCAAATGGCAATGTCTTCATACCTAACAAACAACTACAATTTGACTGCCAACCAAGACAGTCCACATGAGCATTTTCTGATTATCCCAATTGTCAGGATTATGTCGCTGTCTCTTCAACCTAACGTTCAGGCAACCATTAAATTGGTAAATGGAAGGCAAAGATTGTGGACATGGTTTTGTTCACTGATGATGTGAGACAATGAATAATTATTGTACCTTCTTTTTATTTATTTGATTTCCTATTGCCAAAGCTGTTGCACAACAGTATATGATTTTTTGTTTCACCCTTTTTTCAAATGGGTAGATTCTTCATTGATATTAAAAATTGCACTTTGACAGACCATGGACATTCATGCTACATTCATGCCATACTGAATTTATTGTAAAAACAGCTAATGTTCACGTTCAACATGACAACATAAACAGTTGTCACAAAAAGTTAAATAAACCTAGATTTGGGTTAAGCATTTCACACAACCTTGTTTACAGCCTGAAAATCCTAATTCAATCAATGACATGGACCCCTCTTCCTGCCCTGATAGCCTGCTAATCAAATACATCAATATCAGTATCACTGCCAAGACACACATCAGATAGAGAAACCCTGATATTCATTCTTTTATTATTATTATTATTATTATTATTATTATTATTATTATTATTTATTCATTTTTTTGTGGTTCAACAGTGTTTTAGAGATGAGTTTGGACATTTTTACATTCTTCATGCAACCAGCATCTAGTGGCCATTTAATGAACTGCATCTTAATGCACTGGCTCCAACAACTGGCCATGACAGACGGTGTTTGATCTTTTAACTGATAATTTATGGGAAAACATTTTTTGTAACAAAAATATTTTAAACATTACTACTGTAATTGAGCGATTTGAGTATTTTGCCCATATGCTTCCGCACCAGCAAACTGGCTTGCCTGTGTACACTGCAGCGTTAGAGAATCAGAGAACTGGCACTAAGCCTACAGGCCACGCTTATTGGCTCACAGCCTCACTGCACAAGGGCTCCCTTCTTTTCACTTACCCTGTCCTATATCATTATCGCCTTGTACTGGGGAAAGATAATGATATGTACATCTATTCAACCTGGGTGACATGCCTCACAGGGAGCCACCGAGCAGACAATCCCCTCCTCTCCTCACTCAAACTCTCTCTCCTCTTTCTTTTATCCCTCTCTCCTCCTTCCTCAGCAGACATGGGGCATTTGTTATTTGTCCCCTAACCTACTATGTTTTCTCGCACAATGATTTATAAATAGGGTGCTGCTTAGCATATCAAAAGACACAAAGGTGGGGGGGCAAAAACAGAGAGAGAGGGAGAAGAGACTAAAGATGTTGGAGAGACAGAGAGGAAGAAGAGGAGACCGCGAGAGAGTTTATGAACTCAGGTGTCTGTGGCACTGTCACTCATACACTCTGTGTTGATATAATGGGGGGCTGCGGAGCTGTGGCTGACTGACTCACTGCTTAAAAGTTCAATTAGATATCAATGGTATTTCCTGTAATCTGGGCATATTCTGTATGTTTGACTGCATCACATCAGTTTAACATGTCTTACATTGGACTATAGTTATAGGGATGGTAACATGTCTAATAACTTTGCCCTAAATCATGAATGAAGTGTTTGGCAATTCATTCTTGACTCAACTCAAGGTCAACTACCTTCAGTGTCAACTGAGCAAACTTGATGAAGACTGTGTGATACAGTTGAAAATGTTTTCAAGGGCAAGAATGAACTGCCAAGCTAAACATTTCAGTACACAAAAAACCACGGGAAGTTTGAACAGCTACAACCAAGACGATTGAGCAAACTCAGTATCCTGATGAAGACTGTGTCACACATCCAAAGACTCCGGAACAAGAAAAGGGACCGTGACTTAAGACTGTTGCTCCAACTGTCCTAATATCACCAATAATACCTGCGTTATGCAATCGCATTCAAAAAAAGATGTATTCAGATATACTCAGGTCAACATATAGCAACTGCCATACCAACCACTATGTGTTGATGGGAGCTGCTAAACATGAACATTGAAACATTTTGCGTTCTCTTTGTAGTGACATGACACACGCATGTGGTTGTTGGATAATTCACATGTATGATGTAATATTTCACTTGATAAAATGTACATTTTGATGTGCTTTTTCGTTAATCCTCATTTAACACGTGTGTTGCAGTGATTAAGAACAGCAAACAGGGAATTTAGCACTCTGAATCCTCACAATGTTAGTTTACCCCACATTTCTGTAGCCAAATCATTTGCAGGAGAACGCATAAAGGAGTTCTGTCCACTGGTCAACACATGGATGCAGCATGTTGGAGAGCAGGTTATGAGGCATGGAATGAGTTTGCTTTTTCTTTGACAAGGTGAATTATGAGGAGGGCAAAAGTCTTGATCACTTTTTAGACACAATGGATAAAAAAGGCCATTAAGACAGCACACATGAAGTAGGGCAGTACAGGACCAGGTGTCCTGGTGCCCAAATACAATGGACACCTAGTCCTGTCTTGTTCCACTTTCTGTATGACGTGAAAAGAGAAAGTGTGTTCACATCATCCTCCATTTTATCCCAATAGTGTACAGTACCTGAGAGCGTTAAAGGAACAGTGCGCATTGCTCAGTCGCTTTTGTTTGTCAGATTACAAAACTGAGACCACTCTCATAACTGGATGGCAAATATAAAGCTACAGCCAGCGGTCAGTTCACCTCCTTTAACTTACACATCTGGTTTGTTTCGTCAAACTCAAGAGTTACAGGTGTAGTGCCATGGCACCAATAATTAGTGAGCTTTAAACATGCTGGTACTGTAGGCACATTTTGTTACCTTTGTAAGGCTAGCAGTTCCCCCTGTTTCCAGTCTTTATGCTAAGCTATGCTAACCAGCTGCTGGCTTCATAATCACTGTACAGACAGGAGGGTGCTGTCACTCTTATTATTTAAGAGAATAAGAGCATGTCAAAAAATGTTAAACTCCACCTTTAATGAGTAAGGCATAATGTAACATGATGTACCTTGAGCACTGATTTTAACAGTGCTTTGAGGCAACACCTGTCAGCTAATTAAAAAAAAAAAAAATCGACTTTCTTTTTAAGTAATGACCCACACGCAGGTGCCAGGTGCAAACATCACACATCAAAATGCATTTTTGCAGTCTAGTCAATCAGAGCTGTGTGTTTGGTATAAATATGAACAGACTATCCAGAGACAGGCCTTAACCAGACTGTGACCCACTGTCAGAGCACAGTGCACATGTGAACAAAGCCTCTGTGTGTTCATGTGGAAACTGGGGCTTGGCTGAGTCTTGGCTGAGCGGCAGGCCGAGCCCGTCGGGACAGTGAGGTGCATCTGAGCGCAATTAACCTCTGTCTGTATCTTTGTGTGTCTCGGAGGACGCCGTACTGTAGATGAGCCCTGGACTGAACAATGACAGGCTTGCATGGTGAGTACAGCACCCTGAAAAGACACCACAGATGACTGGCTATATCCCAGAAAGGGGGATTTTTTTTATAGCACAGGTTGTGTGTATTTAAGGTTGGTACAGTCCCAGCAGCTCATGTCCTGTCTCCTTTCCTCTGTAAGACACTTAACAGTCCCCCTGTGCTTCCCCGTGACTCTGTGTTTGCATATTTCCACATGCTCTGTACACCTCAGCTGCTCGTAATAAACAGAGGAGCACCTCACACCGCAGTGCATGCTGCTGAATAAATAATGGGCTATCAAACACGGCCGATTTATATAAAACTAGCCGACATTGTAAGCATTTATTTTCCTTTCATCGCTGGTTGAGAGAGAAATGGGCTGCACACTCGGCTCAGAACACGGTGTCACTATCAGGGTTAAAGCTGTCCTGCAGTGCTGATAACATGCAATATTTCTGCCTGGATAATTACACCCAAAATAAGAGTCCCCCTTTATCTGGCTCACAAACACCCCCCCCCCCCCCCCAAAAAAAAAAAGAAACCAGATGCTCAACTTATTTAAAGTGATTATAACGTGTCAGAATGATGTGGAGGGTCTTTCACACACTTTAAGTCCTTGTAAATACTCATCTTATTTTTAGGGTTTGGGTTACACAGCCAAGTTAAATATCTAATTTTAGCCACTTGTTATCTGACAAACAAAAGACAAGCCAAATGAAGTGTTACCATAATATCGCCTCAGTGTTTCCATGCCTGTCCTTAACCCTATACTGCAGTGATGGTCAGTGAAAGCGACACAAATCTTCTTGTTGTTTTTGATACTGATCTGCTTTTTAATGAGAGTGTGAAAAGCAGAAAAAAATCACACTGACTCTGACATTTTCAACTGTCTGTGGCCTTAAATCTGACAGTCCGTCTCAGCAGTCATCAGTATTCATGCATCTTACATCACTTTGACTTCACATCATGATCCACGCACGCATAAGCTTGAGACCAGCGGTATAAAGCATGTGACCCCAGGGTGCAGGGTTTACCTCCCTTCTCCTCATTTTATTCTACACACCTGTCTGCTAGGTGTGCATGAGGCAATAATTCAATTCTCCAGTGACCCTATAAATTTGATTTTATAAATAACGACTTGGTTCTCTGTCATACTTAAGATCAAAATCGATTAGAAGTCTGTTTTATAAATGAGCCCCAAGTTTTAGTTTCACAGGCAAACATGTTTATTCACATTTAACTGACATAACCACATGGAGGGATTCTAGACCTGAACATAACCGCCACTACATGGACCTAAGAACAGTGATCTCTACTCGTACTGGTGCTGCTTTGTTGATAGTGAGGACACCGTAGAGCAAGCTGATCTCCTTTCCAAGATGCTCCCACAAACGTACAGCATATGATGAAACACACATCAATCTATTGTTGCAGTGGAGTGCAGCTAGAATCAACAAGTGAAATCTGGCTGTGGATGAATCAGTTCTTTGACCAAAGGCCTCTCCACTAGGACCATTGAAACACCTTGAGAGAGACGAATAAATCTGCCTTCAGGCCTCAGAAGGATTAGACTGATCCTGGCTCTTTTTCCTCTTATCGCTTTTTCACAATAACTTCAAAACAACACTGTTCACAGTGGACGGCCACATTTTATTTACCTCAACATCTTACAATGTTTGCTTACAGTTGATTTGAACATTTATTTAAATGTCCTGTATCATCTTTTTTTTGTGAAACAACACTGGTTTCGACATCAGTGTTACAGTGTAGTGTTCTTGCTCACCCATAGGTCAGTTCAGATTTGTGACCCTCCCACACGGGTATCAGATGCAGGGCAGAGATCACACTGTGAGTGACAATCAGAAGTGAGCAGTGAGGCTTCAGCATGAGCGTTACTGACCTAGATACTGAATATCTTATAGCAGTGCTCCTCCATACTTATGACTCAGAACCCTGCTGGTTGTCTTTCTCCAAATAGGGGCTGATTTTTCCCAGGGAGCCCGGTGAGTGCAATTTGCTGCTTGGCTAGAAAACCCACAGCACTAAGTGGTTATAAAACGTAATGTCAGTCAACATAGTAATGTTAATATAAATCTATCCAAATAAGCCGGAAACGTGTCTCTTCTGTGCTCGTGTTGACCGTGGACCACAGCTCTGCACTGTTCAGGCTGTAAGGCTCTGTTGCTCACTGCGGATTGTTCATGACCCTCGTGTGAAGGCTGATGATTCACGGAGGAATTCTGAGCTTCTTTAAAATAAGGCTGGCAATATTTAAAATATTTCTTGTTGACAACGAATGCCTTTTCTCCTCTGTGTCATGTAGCTCCACTGTTGTTCAAAACTGTTAAACACATATCATTGAGACACGGCGCTGCACTGGGTGACATGTTCCGAACACACGCTGTAGTTTCTTTTCAATCAACAGGAATACACATATGAATAACATTATTAATTATATTAAAGTGAATATTGTTACAGTCATGTGAAGTATAAGCCATGTTGATGCTGGAATTATTGTGTTTAGGTTTGATTTGGTCTTTTGTTTGATTTCATTTTAGTAGATTTGAAGATCAGACTCATTTGTCAGCTGATCTGTGCTCATTTTTTTCTCCAACAGACAAATATGTGGATACACTACACAGTATGTCCCTGCAGTGTACAACACCCTGGTAGCTCAACAATAGTAACAACGTGGGGTTGGGTAGGGAATCACCACACTAGAGCACTAATTTTTTCCTTTATTAATTCCTGTTTGAGTCATTTCTGCTGAAAACTGCAGTGCCCAGCTGTTAAAATCTTACTGAGCTGTTTTTAAAGATTTCCATCTTCAGTAGAGACAAATAGGCTTGGGGTGAGTCAGAAATAAGTGACAGACAGACAAAAGCATTATTGGATTTCGGTTCAATAAAAACAACAATTATATATTATATATGAGCAATGATGTTTCAGTGTTTTGAGTAAAGGCAGCACTGGTGTGTGCGGATTCAAACCAGTGATCTTATAATCATATTCTCACGTCTCCTTATAGAATGCTGTGTGCATCACACACACGCTGTTACATTGATAGCTTCAAGCAGTAAAATCTTGATGATCTTAATAGTACATCAAGTTCAGCACATTTGTACTGCTTACATTAGACTTTTAGAAACTGCAGACCAGGCCTCAGAATGAACGACTGCAGGCCTCGTTTCTGTAGATCATCATGCGATGTGTCTTGTATTGAGACAAGACTTACCGCAGGCTAAAATACTGTCGAGGATGCCTTCCACCCTGTGCGTGCCTCATTCTTCCGTCACGTATTACTGTACCAGACTTCATTACCTTGCAGGATTTTACCTTTGGTCCAACCAAGGGCACAACTTCAGTTTCAGAGGTATACCTTATGATGATGGAAGTCAGAAGAGGTGAATACTGCAGGCTATTTCTAACATTTTGCATATGTATTTCAATCTGGAAATTATGAATCATCAAGTCTAATAAAAAGCAGAAATGATGTGCAAGCTTCTGTATTATCATCATCATTATTAGTAACAGCTTAGCTTTTTTTGTCCATACTTAATGGTCAATATTTTATGTGCATCTTTGCTAAAAACTGCTCTGCCCATTATCGCATTACCTATGCAGTGACCTTGTAACTTTGCATGTGAAAAATATATATTGAGTGGGTTTTCTTCAGCTATTAAATGCAGAGGAGTTTTGGAGTATTTTTTCAGCATTGACTAGTGTGCAGCCTCTCTCTGCCTCTCAGAGGGATGTGTAAAAACCTGTCTGAGAGGTAAAACCCAAAACAAAGTCCATCAATTAGTCACTGCTGCTTCTTAAGCTTATTGCCGTGACCACGATGTAACAATCAAAGGTGGCTCAAACGGATGTGCAAACATTTAACCACCTTCTCTTTTCTCTTATGTGGATTTTGACAGCTGGACTGAACGATGTTGTGAAGAGAGGCTGAAGAAAATTTGTGTAAATCAACCTGAAACAAGAAAAGTGATCCCATCCCTGCTGGAAACTACACCTGTGGACTCTCTTCCTTTGGAGTAGATCATATTTTTAAATACTGATTGAATTATTATTATTATTATTATTATTATTATTATTATTATTATTATTATTAAGAACCTTTAAAGTAAATGCCCCAATTCTCCCACTAAATTGAATTCTAATGACAGAAAAGAGATAACTGAATTATCATTTGTGCAAAAGAGAAATACATTTTCTTTCTTTCTCCTATCAGATTTTCATTAATATTAGTTTGCCTCAGTGCTGCTGCTGGCAAACCGTTGCAGCAGGACAACAGGTGTCTGTGATCCAAACAGGCCAAAGCCATTGATTAGTGACTGTGGCAATGTGCCACACGGCTGGAAAAATCCATGAAACAGAATGAAAAGGCCTCACCTGAGCTGCATGACCTACCTGTCTTCTGAATGCGCTGCAGTTACTTTTCTGTCCAGATGGGGGCAACACATCAAACACTAAATTCTCAGCACAGGAGACATACGCAGCATTTGCAGTGTCTGCAAGGGACAAAACAAGAGCAAATGAGGGGTGTGACGTGAGTCTGTTTAAACACATATTAAAATGCTTTATTTTAATCCAACTAATGGGATTACAGCGCATGAGATTCAAGGTTTTTCCACTGTTTGGACACAGGACGCAGTGTCTCAGCCACATGGCCAGACTACCAACGACAGCTGAGACGGAAGCAGAGGCCTTGCCAACTGTCTGGCTCATTCTCTAGTAGGCCTGCTTCCCTCAGGCTGCTCACAGCCAGTGTAGGAACATGTCCAAGACTGTCAAATATCAGCGCAGTCATACACACACACACTGTCCCATGTATTAATCTACACACACTAAAGGGACTTGAGGAGGAATGCTTGATTTGCTCTTTTCATGCAGGTGTCAGGGCCACTTGTGAAGCTGCTTTTAAGAACTCAGCCACACCCAGGTTTGCATACATTACTGTGAATCAATCACTCAAGAGAGTGGGCTTTTTCCTCTCACAGAGGCTGAACAATGGATTGCATGAGAAGGCTGCTGGATTCAGATGAATGAGGAATAATTGAGACTGAATATTCTATCGAAGCATGATAACTTACTGTCTGAAGGATCCTTAATTAGCCGCAGGCTTTGTGGAGTGGAGGGGATTGTTTCAGTGGCAGACCGTTAAAGCATCTCAAATGCGTTCACGATTCACTACTCAGACATTAAGGGAAGTGTCCCTTCATGTGTCCACGCTTTTGTGCATCACATTATTCTGTCATATAATGTCTGTCAAACATCAAATGAATACAGTTAAAGATGATACATTACATTCAACTGCACTTTCCAGAACACAAATATGAAATTTTAATGTAAGGGTCACACGATAATTTACCTTTTTTTTTAATACAAAAGAGTTTTACTGCATAACATTGTTCATGGTCTAACATGGAAAACAGTCTTTAAAAGCATGCATGAATAGCTTTCTGTGGTATTTTTCAATACAACATGCTGCAAATAATAAACTAGGCTATTTCTTATGTGAACGTCAGTGTTGTGATTATGCATTGAGGCATTTTTGAAGTTTGCCAAACAGGAAAGTTCATTTGTGACATCAGAAATAGCAGTTAGACAAAAGAATCCCAACACAGTGTCTACTGACTAGCTTTATTCCGACTGAAAGCTCCGGATACACACATTTGATACAAGATCATCCGTCCCCAGCGCAGCGTCACCGCAACCACTAACGTTGAACGAACACACCCATGCTGTGCGGCTGGGCTGGTGAAATCCATACTTCCCATCTTCCCTTTCTCCAGCCTGGTTTTATTTGTGCGTCACTCGCCTCTGTCACCTGTTGCAAGAGGAAACCAGAGGTGAGGCTTCCGGTGAGGCCGAACACTGTCGGGTTTCAGGTGCGACTCCCTTTCCTCCCATGGGTGTCAGCTGTGTGGACAGGAGCGCGGGCGCTGCGCCACGCTGCCACCGAACTCAACCCGGGACGCATCTTACATGAATAAATAAACGGGTGGATGCACTGGCACATATATAGATGTGTTATATAGACAAGAGAAACCTCGTAAGTCATTCTAAGGAGCTTGTACAATTTTGGAGTTAATGTTAAAAGCAGGGGTGTAGCCGTACCTGAAGGCGCTCTTCTCCAACACTGTCTTCCTCTCCACCGCTCACACCATCTCCTCTCTCTCCTCTTCTGTCTGCTCCGATCCCCTCTCTCCTGCAAAACACACAAAGGAGAGAAAAATGGGAACCGCATAAGCCTGTGACTGACTGATTTCCCACCTCCTTCTCCCTTTTTCCTCTTGCAGTCCGTCTGACTGCAGCACTCTTGAATAATAACCCCCTCTCCTCCTCCTCCTCTCTCTCTCTCCCTCTCTCTCTCTCTCTCTCTCTCTCCATTCTATTTAAAATGCCGCTCACAGGCGCGCTCCCGTGCCGGGTTTTAAGCACACACACTGTCTCGCTCCCACCCTGCCTCTCGCCAATCGGACCTCGGGGACGCGCTCAGGTCGTGTCGCGCAAGTCAAGTCCAATGCGACGATTTGGCAGGTAAACCCGTTTTTGTGTGTGTGTCCCCCTCCCAAACACACATGCTCGCTTTTCATCAGCTTTGATCTTGATCCCCTTAGAGGTTACACGGAGAGAAAAAAAAATACAGCAGATGAGAGCCGCCTTGTATAAAATTTTCAAAAATATAGGATAATTAGAAGATCATAATAAACTGTCAGAAATACAGCCATTAAAGTGTGCGCTCAAAATAACAGATCTGTTTCAAGGTCTGAAGTTAGTTTTTTTTTTTTGTTTTTGCTCTATGTTGTAGACCCACCCCCTCCTCTCTCTCTCTCTCTCTCTCTCTCTCTCTCACCTCCCTCCCTCTTCTTCCTCCTCCTCCTCCTCCTCTCCCTCTACATCTCTGCATTCTCCTCTTTTATTCGTGTGGGAAGCTCAGTGAATGCGGCTGCAGAAGGAGCCAGCATACTTCTGCGCCTGACACGGATACTGTTCTGTCTTACAGGAGGGAGAAACACAAGCTTGCTTTCCTCTCTTCTAACTCGCTTCACTTCCTCCGACTGGATATTTTTGGCTTTAACAATCCCCGCAATTCCTCTCCAAGTTTATTTTCATGACATTTTGTGTGGACCGATGGAAGCGGGAGAAAGCGCGGAGTTTCCAGCTCCTCACTCGCACCGCAGCGGACTAAAGGCTGAATAACTGCATTATTCATTTTTACGCACCGGTTTCTGTTGTCTTGACTTGTCTCTCTTGTTTCTCTCTGTGCTTTTTCGCTTTTTCTCGTCCGGGTGAGGAGCTTCGATACCCTCATAGCCATTCTTTTTACATTTGTCCTTTTTAAAATTCCCCTCCCCTTGGATGGAGACTGAAATAAGCATCTCTTTTGCCGTTGCGTGTAAATAAACTGATCGCTAAAGAGAAAATAACTGCTTTCCACAGCGTGAGAGTAAAGGACTGGATTTATGCTGCTTCGATGGAAAATAATATACTGATACAGTTAACCTGATGGGAGCGTTTTGGCTGCTTTTGCCCTCTGAAGCATTATCCCGGTGCGCAACTTCGCTCGAAACAAACCAGTATTTATTCATTGGATCGTTCGGGGTTGCTGAGCCGAGCTGAAGCCAGACGCGCAGTGTTGGACATCCTCTCTCCCCCTTTCTCCTCTCTCTGCTCACTTCATCCTACAGTTTGCCTCCCCTCCAAAAAAAACCTCTCTAAGAATGACGGACTTATTTCACCGCATCACCGACCACCTTGCGCCTTTTTTAACGCCTTGGAGTCGCCGGACGCGCTGTCAAGATCTCTAAAAGCTGTCTGCCTCTCTCTCTCTCTCTCTCTCTCTCTCTCTCTCTCTCTCTCTCTCTCTCTCTCTCTCTCTCTCTCTCTCTTTCTTCCCTTCCTCCCCGTCTCTCTTTATCTCTACTGCAACCAAATGAATGCTCTCCCATGGAGGTAGTACAACCGCCTTGGGGACCGAACGACCAGAGGGGTGATTTTTCCAAGCAAGAGGAGCCTGTCAGCAAGAGACGCATCGGGTGAAATCGGAGCCACCCCCCCGCCCCCCCCTTCTTTCTCTCCATCTCCACCGCACCCCCCTCCAGTGTGCCTGGCTAGGGTTGATATACAGTAGCCTGCATGGGGATATAGGGGCTGGAGAAACCTTGTTGCGCCCCTACAACTGTCTGCGTTCTACTTCTGCTTGGAGGACTGTTTTGCGCACGTCTCCATCCATGTCTCACCAACGCTGCCCCGTGTCTCCAGAGGGAGCCGCATTCATTACCACTTCAGCTTTGAGTAAGTCCAGTTTATGTAGATTTCATCTAAGTTCCTTTTCAAATGACCCGTTTTTTTTTTTTTTTAAATTTCGGTACGTCCGGATCAGTCTTCTTTCGTTTTCTACTTGGTGTCAAATGTGGAAAAGAAACGGTTGTCTATGTGATAAAAATGCGTGCCGCTCAAACACTCGCAATATGTCAGCAGTGGGCACAGTCCCAATTCTTCCTCCTCGCCTTGCTCTCACAGTTGTCTTCCTAAATAACCTGAATGTGCTGCTTAGTGGTGCTGGTGCTGGCTTCAAATGAGACCCCCATGAAAAAGAGAACTGCAGCCGTTTGACTTTGATTATGTTGAATGTGCTGAGAGGGCTCTCTCAGACATTTTTCAAGACGCTGCTTCTTGCTTTGGATGTCAGAATAAGATGCATCTGCAGCGCTTCATGGGTTTGAGTCATTTCTGGAGCAGGTACTTTTCCAGCAGTATTGAATAGTCTGCTTTAAGCATTTGTGTTGTCCAGTGATTAGGGCGAATCATTGTGCCAAAGCCAAAACTAATCACTGCAATGATTCTAATAAAAAAAGCGCAATCATTAGAAATGTGCTCATTAGCATGACCATTGACAAATTATGATAGTGTATATATATATACACTATACACTTTTGTTTTTTTTTGCAGCTTTTAGACTTTAGGAAACAGAAGAAGTGATGAAATATTGTAATATCAGTATCATCAATATCAAATATGCATTTTGATGGTTTGCTTTCTGTGTGCATGTGTGTGTGTGTGTGTGTGTGTGTGTGTGTGTGTGTGTGTGTGTGCGCGCGCACACATGCATCTCTGGACTTGTTTGTGTAATGTGCGCCTGTGTGTGTGAATGCTTGTGCATGCACCTGTCTTTTTTTCTCCAAAGGTTACTAAATGGTTTTCTGGGGGAGGATTTCTAACCGGCGAGATGCTGCTCGTACTCCTGCTGGCAGCCTTTTCTTCTTCCATCTCCGGCTCCCTCTCCTCCTCCCTCTCCTCCCCCTCCATGTCGGACGGACCCCAGATGGCAGACCCGTCCGCCTCGGACTTGATGGCCGAGACCTGCAGCGCTTGCTCCTGCATGTCGGTGGAAAACGTGTTGTATGTCAACTGTGAGAAGATCACTGTCTATCGACCCACGCAGCTCATCCCGCCGGCCTCGTCCTTGTACCACCTGAACTTTCAGAACAACTTCTTAATTATACTCTACCCAAACTCATTCCTCAACTTCACCCACGCTGTGTCACTGCAGCTGGGCAACAATAAACTGCAGAACATCGAAGGTGGAGCATTCATGGGGATGAGTGCATTGAAACAGCTGCATCTGAATAATAATGAGTTAAAGGTGCTGCGAGCAGACACTTTCCAAGGGATAGAAAACTTGGAATACCTTCAGGCTGACTACAACTTGATAAAATACATTGAAAAGGGAGCATTTAACAAACTGCACAAGCTAAAAGTGCTCATCCTGAATGATAATCTCATACAGGCACTTCCTGACAACATATTTCGCTTCGCCTCACTCACACATCTGGATATAAGGGGGAACAGGATCCAGAAGCTTCCTTATTTGGGAGTTCTGGAGCATATTGGGCGCATTGTAGAGCTGCAGCTGGATGACAACCCATGGAATTGTACCTGTGATTTAGCACCTCTCAAGGCATGGCTTGAAAATATGCCCTATAATATTTTTATCGGCGAGGCCATATGTGAAACACCAAGTGACTTGTATGGGAGGCTCCTGAAAGAAACCAACAAACAGGAGCTTTGTCCCATGGGAACAGGAAGTGACTTTGATGTTAGGATGCCACCCGTACTGCCTGATAATGGGCAGTCACCCTCCAAAATGTCCCCAACCACCGTGGTTCCCATAGCTACAAAAGCACCAAAAACCACTGACTCATCTAAGATTTACGGTAATGGTATTGTGGCTGGTTTACCCCCTTTTGGAAGAAATAGCCAGATTGTTTCCTTTCAGACACGGACTCCTCCATTGTTGTGTCCACAGCCCTGCAGCTGTAAAGCCCACCCCTCTGACTTTGGCATCAGCGTCAGCTGTCAGGAGAGGAATATTAAAAATTTAGCTGATCTCATTCCCAAACCCCCAAATGCCAAGAAACTTCATCTGAGTGGAAATTACATACGTGACATTAGCCCAACTGATTTCCAAGGGTTTGAGGGTTTAGATTTGCTACACCTTGGCAGCAATCAAATTGTCACAGTGCAGAAAGGTGTGTTTGCTAACCTCACTAACCTGAGGAGACTGTATTTGAATGGAAACCAGCTTGAACAGTTACACCCAGAGATGTTTTTGGGCCTCTCAAATCTGCAGTACCTATATTTGGAATACAATGCCATAAAAGAAATCTTAGCAGGCACATTTGATTCCATGCCGAACCTACAACTCCTGTATCTCAACAACAACGTTCTGCGGAGTCTCCCTGCCTACGTGTTTGCGGGTGTCTCTTTAGCCAGACTGAATCTGAAAAACAACCACTTCATGACCCTGCCAGTGAGTGGTGTCTTGGACCAGCTGCAGTCACTGACCCAGATAGACCTGGAGGGGAACCCGTGGGAGTGTTCCTGCGATCTTGTCGCCCTCAAACTCTGGCTAGAGAAGCTAAGTGATGGAGTGGCTGCCAAAGAGGTGAAATGTGCCTCCCCAGTGCAGTTCTCCAACATAGAGCTGCGCCTCTTGAAAAATGAGATCCTGTGTCCTAAGCTTGTTGTGAGACCGCCGTTTATTCTCACCAGCGCCACCCCTATTTTGACCTCAGTGTCACCTGCCGGAGTTGGCAAAGCACCACCAGGAGGGCCTGTGCCTCTCTCCATCATGATCCTAAGCATTCTTGTAGTGCTTATCCTTACTGTGTTCGTGGCCTTCTGCCTTCTTGTCTTTGTCCTGAGGCGGAATAAAAAACCAGTGGGCAGGCAGGAGGGCCTTGGGAATCAGGAGTGTGGCTCCATGTCCTTGCAGCTCCGCAGACACAGCCACAAATCCGGCAAAAAAGGCTCCATCCCGGGAGATGACTTGGGAGCTGAGACGTTCATCCCCCAGACCATCGAGCACATTGGCAAGAGCCACACCTGTGGGATCGGACGCTCTTCAGACATGGATGCCGGGTTCAAGTTTGCAGACTCGCAGAGGCAGAAGATCATCCTCCGGAACACCGCCGACAAGGATAAAGACTCGCTTTCCACCCTGGAGCGCAACAAACGCCTCAGCACCATCGACGAACTTGAGGAGTTCCTTCCCCACCGAGAGCCCAGCATGTTCATCCAGAACTTCCTGGACAGCAAAAGAGATTTCAACAGTATAGGGATGGGCGGGTACGAAATCCGCTACCCAGAGAAAACTCTGGATAAAAAGATGAAGAAGTCATCGCTGATAGGTGGGAACCACAGTAAGATCGTGGTGGAGCAGAGAAAAAGTGAGTATTATGAGCTGAAAGCCAAGCTCCAAGGAACGCCTGATTACCTGCAGGTGCTCGAGGAGCAGACTGCTCTGAGTAAAATGTAGGGATTGTTGTGTTTGATTTAGTGCATTGATTACACACATACACAAGGAAGTCAGACACACATACAGGCAGACAGACAGCCAAACACATCTGCCTTTCTCTGGTTCCTTCTGGCCACACACACAAAGAGACACACACACACACACACACACACCATTCAACCCCCCAGATCTCTTGCTTTCTGTCTTCATCTCCCTCTCTGCAGCCACACATGCACACACACTCCCACACACAGCAAAAAAGTGCCTTCTGGAAATCCTTAATGACCAATGCAGAGATGGACAAAATGGCTCCACACTACAAAAGCTATTACTAGAATCAGCGTGGATCTGTTTCACAGTAAACGACCTTTTGGATTATCCATGCCACGACATGTACGAATCCCACATACATACCACAGGACACCCTACAAAGCAACCAGACAGTCATAGTATTTTTTGCTGCTATTGAAATGGGTACTTCTCTTTCTTATTTTTGTTGTTCTTGTTGTTCTTTTTCTCTTCTTTTTGTTTTTCCAACCAAATCAAAGGGTCTTGAAAACAGTGCTTGAGAATATACCTCGCCGTCTTCAACCCTTGTTTAAAAAAAAAAAAAAAGGAAAAAAAGAAACAGGAGGGCATGATAGTTGTTGTTCTTTTGCTACGGAAAGTATCCAAAATCTCGACTTCTGGGATGAAATTAACAGAATTGGGGGACTCAATGGATGCTACTTTGCTTTTGTTTTATTTGCGGGGATATCTGTTCTTGGGGATGCTCTCTGGAGTCGGCTGCAGACTCTCTGCCATCTTGTCTGGATTACACACTAGTAGCAGTACACCTGCTCTTTGCCAGGAGGCTGAACGGCTCCTGTTTTCCATTCATGGGAGTTGAAGGCACTGCAGAACTCTTTTGGGGAATGATTTTGTGACTTGTTCTCTTTGTGTAAAGAGCCATGTTAAATATAGTGTCTTCTGAATGGAGTTGTGTTTCTCTTCAAAATTGCTACTTACAGTAACTGTATGTTTTGGGTGAAATCTAACGGCACATACACTGTCAGAGGACATTGTTTCTGAAAAATGAAAAACCCGAGGATAAAAAATTACAAAGCTGCTTGCCATGTAAGCGTAACCTGGAATTTATTTTGTAAGTCTTACATTATTTGTATCTGTGGGACTGGTTTGTAAATTACAAAGAAGGACAAACACACACACACACACACACACACACACACACATACACACACACACACACACACACACACATACACACATACTGTACGACGGAGCATCATCATCAAGAGACTACAAGCCAGAATTGTCAAACAAACCGCTAATATGATTCAATCGATGACCCACCTCCCCTTGTCAGCTCTCAATTCGTAGTTTAAAAAAAAAAAGAATTTAACAATATAGTTAATTTATTTTTCTATGCAGGATTATTTAAAGAATTATTGGTATTATTTAAAAAGAATAATACACAAAGAGTGGGAAGGACTTGACGAATGATGCATCAGAGCTAATTCAGGCCACCAGAAGTGACTGTTGAGTCAATTCAAGGGTTTTTGTTTCTCTCAGTTTACTGAAGAACTCGACCTGCTGGACGAGGGTTGTGAAATGTGATCTGTGATGTTTCCTTTGAATTGTGTCACACGACAAGCTGAGAGGCCTGATAGAGTCTGTGAAGTTTCAAGCAGTTTCCTTATTCTTATATCTCCCACAGTATCTTGTAAAAGGTTTCTTATTAACATTATGCAACCAAAATAAATGTGCATTAAACTTGATATGGTTCCAGAATTGTTGGGATGGGAATGGAGACATTCGCGGGACGAGGACGGCTGCAAATTGAAGCTCTAAATTGTCAGACCTGGGCAGAATCATATCATAAAAACACCATGTGCAATATTAGTAAAACGCTCAGTCATGATGGCTTCAAATAATTTTGTTTAATTTATTTAGTTTGAGGTTATATTGTCAAGACAGGTTCTACTTCAAAATTCTTTTATCAACCTAACTCTATCTGGTCCTTATTTAAAAAGTATTGTTACGTTAAAAATATGAGTGTTTATTGACATTACAAATGAATAGAATGTATCTTGGAAAGTATAATAAATACAATTTTCTATCGGTCATAAATCTCCTGTATATTGGTTAATTTTCTCTTGTATAATCATGTTGAAATCAAGGTATTAAAATCAGCACCTATTTGCACTGTGTCCCCCTATTTCTTTTAGTCGACATGGTCTCAGCTCTTTGAAGCTGCTTTACTTTTAAAAAAAAGAAGGAAAGATTGTTCCATTGAAACTGCCAACTCCTTTATTCCCCACTTAGAGTTTTTCACAGAACAAGTTGGATTGTCTGACAGCTCAGGGCTGGACAGACTCCGGCTAAAGTGACATACTGTTTTACTCGTTTTGTGCATGTACAAACACAAGCTAGCCTTCAAGCATAATATATGTTTGCTTAGACTGTTTAGTCTGAGGAATCTGGCTGTGGAAATTCTTATTTGTTCCACTTAAGGCTATGAAACAATTTGTACTTTTCCACAGAGTTAATAACCATTGGTGTGTTTTCATTTTGTTTCTGAGCTAAAAGCTTCATTTAAGCACAAGTTTAACTCCATCTAAACATTTCAAACTTAGGAACATCATTTAAACAAGTTTTTTGTGCCATTGGTCTGGTTTCGATCTCCTTTTGATGCTCTAAAAATGTTAGAAAGGCAGATTTCAAAGATGCTGTTTTACCAAATGTTTCCTGTGTTCATGTAGCCTCATCCACATACCTATTGTTTCTCTCTTTCTGTTGCTTTCATCTCCAAACAATCCAAATTTGCTCTTGAATTGTCTTTTTTAAAAGCTTTTTCATCGCTCCGTCTGTTTTTAGACACCAATCAAACATTCATGCCTGTTCCACTTTAGGGTTAAAAATTCAGATTTCCTGTTTCTCTGTTAATCCAACCTATGGGGCTTTTGGGAAACCGAGTAGCAGAAAGTATGACTCATCCAGACGCCAGAGAATTGTCCTCATTAATTATTAATACCCTTGGCAGTTATGAACTAAAAAAAAGGATGTGAGGGGTATGAATCTGATATGTCCACCGCCTCCAGACCCTCCCTCTCTCTTCGCCATCCTTCCTCCTTCCCCCGTCACATTTTCGGTCAGAGCAGTAATATCATTTGGATACTTTAAGAACACTCAAATTGGCTGCAAAATTGTCTTTTCAGACCAACATTTTACTGCAGTGACTTGGCTCCTGTGCAGGTTTTTGTTCCTGGAAACTCCAGGGGTCCTAGAGGGGCTATCATGGCATCACCAGAAATGGGAGAAATTGTTTATTTTCAATTCAATTGAACTCACGCTGCGTTATTACACTGAAAAATGTACAAAATGTTTTTTTCTCTCCTCTCTGCTATTTATCATCTTGCCTGCTGTGGAGACAGTTATGCAAATCTGGGCTGACTCCTAAGTATAAAATCATCTCTGTTGTGCCTCATAGTACATTCTAATGGGATTGCTTGGTGAAATGCATGTCTGTTAGTTGGGATCTGCAATGGGGTGTATTGGAAAGCACTGCTGGAATAGGAGGGTGGCATGCATCAAGTTTACAATTGGCCACAAGGGGTGCTGTGAGCTAAGAACACAGCAGAGAGTGTGACATGGTGTGACTGGACTGCAGGAAGATGACTGTGGTTTCAAGGCTTTTAGAGGAGAAAAAAGAAAGAAAGGAAATGAATATTTTGTCATTCATTCTCTGTGAAGCTTTGTCTTAACTTTGCTTCTTTTTCTGGGAATTTAAAGTCAAAGGGTCGAATATTCACATACAGTTGAAAGAAGAAGAATACTCAATACCTCATAACATTAGTTAAATACTTGTTTTTTTATTCCTTGTGAATAACAGGGGAGTCGTATCTCTACAGTGCTATAAATGTTTGGGACTTTAGAAAATTGAGGAACTGTCAACTAAAGAGTGCAACGGGTGATGGTTGATTAAAAACAGCAACAACATTTAGTCAACATTTCTAACCTCGTTATTTATAGTACCATGAACACATTTTCAAATTTAATTCTGTCGTGAACTACAGACATCTGAGCAATGATGCTCTGGCCTAGTTATTGGTGAGCAGATGAGCATGCTTTTGAATAGCCCTCGGAAGTCTTTCACACCAAAGTCTTCCAACAGCACTTGAACACAGCGTGACAATTAAAGTAAGTTAACTTAAAGATTAATTCAGTTTCTGAAAATGGACATTTACCCCAAGAGTTCACAGTTTAGTTACAATTTTCATATGTATGTATGAGGCAGTATACAATTTCATTTTACAACAATTAGTTTTAGAATAGTGAGAGAGGGTTGTCTGAGAGAGGCTTAATGAAAAAATATACACTGGTTGTTTACTGGAAATGTATTGGATACAAATGCTACCTGTGATTATTGTTTCATTAACCACTGTCCTCATCTCTATTCTACACATCTTTCCTGACTGTTTATCATTTGCACTGGCAGAGTTTCCTCTTCTTCACCCTGAATAATCCCTCAACTGTCCTCTCATTTTTAATTTCATTTCCTCCCTTTGCCACAAGTTTATCATTATTTGAAAAGGAGCAATGTACGAGGTATCTGTCCTTCACTAATAGCAATTACAGAAATGCCTTTCCTTCAGTGTTTGTTTGTGTATTGTAAAACAAATGTCAACTCTTTCTTCTTGTATTCCCGGACTTGTCCATCTATCTTTTTCCACTGAACAGACACTGGCTGAATTTATTTCTACGGTTAGCAGTCAGTTCTCTGTTATGGATGGTGAGGAAGAGTTTCAAGGTTTTTTAGTACATGAATGTGAGTTTTGAACCTTTTTTATGATTTGATTGATCTAAAGGTTCATCTATTTCACTTAAGAGTAGCTGTAGATATGAAACACTTCATCTGTAGATACAATTTCATGACCTCCCAAGTGATGGTTGCCATTCAAAAGTCATCCTGTCACAAAGGGATTCCACATTTCTTCACCTGTTTAACCCTGATTTTTATTCTACTATCCTTTGAGTGAAAGAATTTGAGGACACCATGTTTCTTGTACTGTTTTTATGGGTACAGTATGTTGAATGTTGAGGTAAAATTGAAGGATCATACCAGAATGTTTTAACTAGAAATCAGACACATATACTATTTTGTACCATTTTCAAATGCATGGTGTGCACTTTTACAGTATGTTTTCTCCAATTCCAGTCAGCCACTGGTTTCTTTTCATTTCTGTATGTATAAAAATCAATTAGCAGTCTTGAAACTTGAATGTGTTGTCTAACTTATGACAGTGAAGTTCAGGGTTATATATCATTGTAACGTACTGCAGGATGTGCAGTTTTACATGAGGATGTGTTTACTCATCAGGACAAGTACTGTACTATTCAACCTGCAAAAGTCTAACAGTATTATGTCTTCTGTGATTTTGGAAGAACATATCAGTCAATCTACTACTGCTGCTTCAATGTCCATGATTCTTTTTAAAAGCTGTCTTTTGTGCGTTCCCTAACATAATGAAAGTACAACACTTAGTCTGCAGACTGGTTGTAAAAGTCTTATAACCTGTATTTGTCACTGACAAAACAATAGTGCATACCTGATGTCCAGTGAGATGGATTCACAACTCAAGCAAATTTAGCGAGTCTAACAGATTTTTCCTATTGTTTGAGAACAAATGGAAACCAGTGATTGTCTTGAATAACAAACAATATGCATACATTTCTGAAACGCAGTGGCATGCTTTGAAAAATGGTGAGTTGTGACGTGACATGAAGTAAATCATTTATAATGAATGGTCCAAAACATATTAAACCACTGGTATGGTATGCTTTCCTGCACAACGTAATGTTTGTAATGACAGCCCAGATTTTGTTCCAACGATTATTTGGAACCAGTATTTTGTCACTTTCATACAGTGTTTCTGTTCGCTGTGGTAACCATCGTACATCTCTCACTATTGGTTCCTCCTTTGGTTCCAGTGCTTTGGCTTTCAGTGCTTGACTCATAGGTTTTCCTCTATAATCTCAGTTGTATTTCTGTGTTATGTGCTTTAATTACATGGTCATTTTCTATTTGACACCTTATTAAGCTGTAGGGGCACATTTGTAACAGTGGTGGCCCATGTTTGCTGAATACCAACAATGTGCTCAGGAATGGAATGGAGCTTTTCTGGCATCCGCTGTGGTCAGGCAGCCATTTGAGGAGGGATGAAAGGGGATGGCAGCTCCCTGGTTACTGCAAATTACTCAGTGCATCCCCAATGAGAGGAAAACAATGCCTCACCTCCCCACCAGCTGCCTCATTAAACGTGGACAAATCCACCAGTGCCGCTCTGTTGTAACTACTTGGCTGCCATTTTCACATCATTTAGTGACATTCATAAAAGCCCATCAGATGAAATCTCCTGTCACCTGTCTGTTGACACCATCATAGCCTCAGGGGTCAACCTGAAGGGTTCAACAAATGTAAATTGGACAAGTTGTCTTCCAGATGATTTGAAGAGGGGTTTGCATATGTTTCTTTCACCCCTAAAGTTAGGAAACTTGCATAACATTGTGCAAACTTTCAGCAGAGGCATGCCATCTTTTCACAAGACAGTGTTGTTAAAACTTACATTTCTCCTTTCCCCTGGCTTTAATTTAATGCATTGATATATTAAAGGACAGCACTCCAGTAGAATCTCAACCCCTCCAGGGCGACACCATTAAATTAATTTAATTTCTCAGCCAAATTTTGTTCTTTTTTTGTACCAACTTGGTCTGAAAAGGATAATGAGTTCCTGAACAAAATGAGATGTCCTCCTTCCAAAAAAGTGATACCTGCTCTCATAAAATAATTGAGAGAACTCAAGTAAAAGTCACTGTTCAATGATATTATTATTACCTGTCTATGAGGATAATACAAACAGTTATATTTTGTCTTTTGCTTTGAGTAAACATCAGGAAGCAATCATGGGATTTCTGTTATTAAAGCACAGTTTCATGCAGCCTGCATTCCTTTTCTCCTAAAGCATGAAGTTTAATTACCTTTGTTGAATGACTGACCATGGTTGGTGTGTTCACTTTTAATCCAGTGGGTCATGTTGTGTGATGGTGCTGGTGAAGTTTTCTGTCATGACCAAGTTAGTGAGCTTGGATTTCCATTGTGTAAGGATTGTGAAATCAATCATAAAGGAAATTTTTTTTGAAACAAAAGCCATGTTACAAAAGTCTGGCAGTGATCATTGTTGGGAATTTATCCTCAAAATGTTGATTTCAAGGTTAAATTTGAGGTTTTTGAAATTTAATCATTTACATCTTGACAAAAGCATGAACTGTGGGGTCCAGGTAGCTCACCAGGTATAGCGTTTGCCCCACTCACCAACGCTGTGTCCTTACTGTAGCGGCCCAGGCTTGATTCCAACCCGGAGCCCTTTGCTGCATGTCATCCCCGCTCTCTCCCCCCTTTCCTTTCTGTTAAGTTTCACTATCAAATGATGCAAAAAGGGCAAGAAAAACGCCCATTCCCAGCACTTAAACTGTGTCAAAATGTCTGCAAACATTCTAATCTGACTGTCTGTTGCACGTCAACATTAACCTGAAAGTCACTACACACCCACAGTACACCTACACGTGACTTATGACTTATGTTGCCTGATTAGACTGCTGTAGACTGTGGGGGTGTGTACAACTTACACTTGATTGACAGCTACCCTCCCCCTCCTGATACTGTGGCTGCATCCCATTAGGGTAGGACAACATATCCTGTTGATGTTCTTATTGGTGTGCAGAGCTTCTTGATACAGACCCTTTTTACAGCAGACATTTTGACTCCTCATAGTGTACCACATTTCATTGATGATGACTCCATCAAGAACCCCAGTCATGCACAATACCAGGATTCTGAAACTAACTCACCTAAATGGAATGCAGTCGTTATTGATGCTATTCATTGCGCTGTTGCTTGGCCTGCTATGATAAAATGTCTGTTGTGAAAAAGGTTGTTTCCATGCTACATGCTAAATGTATACTGTGTATACAACACACTCATTTTTTCACTGCACTGTTCTTTTTCCAGTTATATACATTGAAGAAATAAATGTGCTTTGGGAAATTATGAAAAGATCAAAACTGTGACTTTGGCAAGTCATGACCAATTAAACGTGTGTTTTCTGAGGTGTTTCTGGAGCGCTTTCACCACCATCCTGTGAGTAATTCCTACATTTCCTCAGTGTATTGCATTATGGGACAGCAGTGCAAATCAACAGTACAGTCAGAAATGGAAAACACTTGAAAGGCATTCTGACTTTATTAATTAAGTATGGTTGGCTTCATCACGTTGCTCAAAACCTGCTTAGAATGTGTGCAGTTTGCAAATGAAACACAAATACATATTGTATATCTCCCTGTTGGTACAAACTGGCAACACATTAATTTCTACTGATTTTTCCCCTAATACCCACTTCCCTCTCTTCTCCTACATCTTTTGGTTTTCACCATTCTGGGTTTTTTTTGCCTTTATATGAAAAACAAAGTACACAATCATGTATTTTATTGTTACACATGGTCAATCTGCATATAGCCTAAGTGTAACTAATAGTTTAGCCTAGCTGATAAAACAAGGCTAAATACTTTTAGCCTAGCCTTGTTAGCAGTCTACATATTGAATACTTTTCTGCTTATTAAGTAGTAAATGCTGCCTTCAGGAAAATGTTGTAGAGGAAAAGTGCTCTGTCTCACTAAATGGAAATACTCAAGTACCATTAGCACAAAATTATACTTTGGTAAAGTCCTTGACTTGACTTAAAAGTACTTTACATCGCTGAAGCTATAAATCACTGTCATTTGGAAACATCACATTTAAGCAGCCAAAAGCCTTGAAAGTCATTAAAACCCTTGTAATTTGACAGATTAGCCTTGAAAATCATTGTTAAACCAATTCATGTTAGCTTGGGTGCAGATGCATGTCAGACGTATCCGAGCAGCGGCTGTGATTAATGTGCTGCTGTTTCCTGTGGGTGCAAACCTACACCTGTTTCTATTTTATTACATTGATCTATGAGAGATCAATGAAGGCAAGGGAACAATTTCAGACAGGTAGAGGAGACATACCTAGACCTTTGGGACTGCCCCTGGAGGTTACATGCTTGTTTGAGTGGATGTGTGTGAGCATGTTTTCCTCTGAAGTCCTCCCAGAGGAGCACATCAGAGGCTTTGCCTTTGCTCTTTGTTTCATTAATCAATAGGTTAAATTTTACCATGAAACCTGAGCCTCATTCAACAAACAGCTAAGAAATGTTTCATTTTAAGTCAAAAAATGTCCATGTACTGCAGTTATCTCCTTGCTTCTTGCTGTAACACAATCGGTTTCGACCCTCTAACCAGGCCATGGAAGTGTTCCGTTTGTTGTCACAGATTCAGTGGCTTTTTTTTTTTTTTTTTTTTTTGGAGAAAATCATTGTCTGTCATTTCTAGATAAAGTCTAAAAAGGAAAATGCAATATACTGTGATGCAGGCTTTATGATTGACACATGATTTATAACGACTGCAACACCAAACAACTAACGGCATACCACCTTAAACTGTCTGCACTTACAGCCGCAATCATCCTTTCTCCTTTCTCCCCACCTGTCAATCTGTCTTGTTTGCCTTTCTTTTCATCCATCCATCGTTTCATTTCCCTGTCTTTTTTCTTTGCTGTACCTGAGCTGAATTATGATCTGTAGTCTTCCCTGATACATTGTGATTGATTGGGCTTTCTAGCTAACTAATGAATTGGCCCCTCAAGGACATGTAGCGGGCCAGCTTTGGTATTAATGTGGACTCTGCTGAAGGCAGCTCAAACACTCCTGACACCACAGATTTAGCGCTTACAGTGTTTATTTGGATTTGGCTTGGAGTTTCATTTTTAAATAGCTACCAATTGAATTTCTAATAGCTTTCCACATATTGTCTCATAGTGACATGCCACAGGGAAATGATGGTCTTTCCTTTTTTGTGATGAAATAATGTATTAATTCACAGGCGACGGCAGAGCAGTCTCTTAGACTGTAAAGTGCTTGTTAATTTAAAGAAATGTATTTTGTTTCCCTTCCAAAATGGCAAAATGATTGATGAACTGTGTTTGTATATCTTTAGCTGCACTAATCAATGATTTTATACCAACAATAGATTACACTTGCATGCAATGTGAAATACACCCCCCACTCTGCAGTTCCCCTCTGCTTTCCAGAGCTTTTTGGTGATTTTCAAGTCTCTGTTTTGTTCTTATGGCCCACAACTTCCTGTTTTGTTTCAGTGCTCTATGAAACAGAGCATCAGAACATTTGTAGTGTCGCCAGTAAAAAAGCGATGAGAAACACATCATATACAACTTCAGTTCAGTACAAAACAGCAGACAGACACAGTTAGCCACTAGCTGGTGAACATAATGGAGCAATTAGCAGCTGAAGAGCCAGATATTTTCCTCATGAATTGGTGGAGACTAAATACAGAGCTAAAAGGAGAGTAAATATTACACTTACATTCATCAGGTGACTAGAAACATAAATCCAGATGAATGCTAGTTTTGCTTCATGTCTGCTGGATGCATAGATAATTGTTTGCTCATAGGTTAGCCTTGTTATTATTGTTACATTATGTCTTTATAGCTTTTGCTGGCCAAAAAACTATTAATGCAGCATCAAATGTCAGTAAAGTGACTCTTTAGAGCATGAATATACTTAGTTTTAGTAACGTGTTTATATGTGTACAGTGGTTAGCTGGCGTATCCTGTGTTCTTAAATTAGCCTCAGAAATGTTATTAGCTAAGAAAAATGGAGAAAACATTCAGCTTTTTAGATTTCCCATTTTTAATGGGAAAATGAAAAACATCACTGTCAGCAGATTATATCAACTGTCACTTTTTAATGTTAATTCCAAAACAACATTATTATAGATCTTTTGGTTCATACTGTAGCTAATTTTAACTGAAGTAATTTACAAATGAAAGACAAATTTATTTAGATCAACAGGAAAATGCTGTCAAATCCCAACCCTAATTCTGTTGTTTTTTTTATTCAGAGGCCCATATATGGCCCATACTATCCAAATGAACTCATGCCAGTTTCAAGTTGATATGCATCATTGAAATGAACAAACCAACCAGCCTTACGATCACATTCTATGTTCAGCATTTGGTGCAGTGCAGGGACAGTGATGTGACAAACCAAGGCTGGTTGAACATTATTTAAGATGCAAAAGAAATGAGTCACTTTAATATTATTTCAGTGTTGGATTTTGCTTTCCTGAAATGCCTATTTTATCCTGTACTGCAGTGATACATCAAAATATTTTATGAATTCATCATCTGCTTCTATGTGTTTATCTCATTTCCAGAGCATAAACTTAATCAGCACCTGCTGTGATGGTTGGTCATGCAAAAACAAGTGTGTGGGTCTAAAAATACTATGAGGAGTTCATGCATTTCAGCCATTTTAACTGAGCTTTTACTGTGTTTATGTGGGAACTCCAACACATTTTGGAACGCTGTGTTTGAACACATTCTTTGGTCAAATGCAGATGAAATGACACATTTGCCTCATTGTGTCATTCCAAGGTTTTTCTTTGTTTTGTGTCAAACAACAGATGGTAAACACCTGCTGACTTCCCCCCCTGCATCCTATGATGTGAACCTTTTATGGTAGAAAACATTTATCAACACCTATACAGGCCACTGAGTATTGATGGCACATTTTTCAAACCATTTACTGAAATATGGAGCTGTGCCATTTGCTATTGAGTAGATGGAGGCAAATCAAGATGAAGATCAATGTCAACATGCTTCTCCGTTAAAGTCAAATTTATTTTTTCCCCTTCAAAATAAG
This sequence comes from Chaetodon trifascialis, assembly GCF_039877785.1. NCBI lineage: Eukaryota > Metazoa > Chordata > Actinopteri > Chaetodontiformes > Chaetodontidae > Chaetodon > Chaetodon trifascialis. Next base: position 7,272,861 of record NC_092060.1, read on the forward strand.
TGGAAGTATGTTCATTTGTAACTGTGATAACAGATCATGCTGAGGGAATTTCAAAATTTGACCATAAACATCTGTGGTATATTGTAGAAAGCAAGATTCCCAACTTATTCAAAGAAACTGAACAGATGTGCTCATTTTAAGATGTTTGAGGCCCTGAGGGTCAGGGACCCCCGGGAGGTTGCCTGTGTTGCCAGATTGGTAATCCATCTATCGAGATACTCATATTAAAACATCATCTAGCATCTTACTGAACTATGGGATGGCTTGAGTGAGTTTTCTCTGTTTCTGACAGCTATGGACATACAAGGTTTTGATATTTTAAAGAGTAACTCAGTAGTCCAAAGTCAGCATGGAGCCTGTTATCGTCGTTGTCTATTGTCTATATTGTAGCAATGATAAACAGTGCTAATGATCTGCTTAGAACACTTGGATGATTAAATTGGTGGTTATTGAGCTCTTCATCACTGACTCTATGGTCAGCTATTCCTTTAAGTCAGGGGAAGGGGATACTGGCACTGATTACAGGGACATAAAAGTGGCTGACTTGCGTGACTGTGCAGAGTTTGTGGTAATTGTAATGGCCTGCTGATCACATATTTTTCTCCTGTAAAAGTTGTCTTTCTTGATTAACCCCATCAGTCCCAGGGCACAGGTGTTCAGCACACTGTTTAAATGAGGCTTGCTCATGAGCTGATTGGTGTATCTCATTATTTGTATCAGTACATCAGCATAAATGTATGAACAGCTGTCGTCCAAGCAAAATGAGCTGTTTTGGTTGCAACCACTCTTAATAAGTTGTTATTGCAGTCTGAGCTACATTTTGTTGCAAATTTGGTCGTGTTCCTGTCTCCTTGATGGGAAAATATGCTTTTCACTGAACTGTGAACTATTGACCTTCAAGATTTTCACTATTGGCCAGTCAGTCAGGTCAGTAAGATGGACTGGACAATTGTTGATTTTACTGGGTAGCTGGATTACTGTTTCCATAAAAGACAATTTCTCAATCATACACTGAATTTCTTCATTTTAAAATAGTCTTGCTTATCCTGAAAATGAAGAAAAAACCACACATATTTGAACATAATGAGAGACTTCGTGAGTCAGTTTTGTGCTGGGATTATAAGAATTGAAGGTCTTACATTTCCTGTAAAGTTTTTATCATTACACCTCAGCAGGGAGCCAACCTGCGAACATCGTGCTACAGATCAGGCTGCAGGGCTGTCTCACACAGCTTTCATAACACACACTTTGCCTTTTCAGTCACATGTGTAATGTGCCTCAGAAGTCACCAGTTGAACTAGTTCCACAGTTTAGTTAAACAGTGTGCATAGTTTGCCTATTCATGCAGCCAATAAGTCTATACTTACTAGGATGGATAATGTTTATGTTAACGGTTTAATCGATTGGTTTGCATCTGGTGATTCAACATTTTTTTGTTGTATGTGTGTGTATGTGTGTATGTGTGTATGAGCATCTATAGCTGATTTGCCAGTATCAGTACTGGCCTGTGCAGCATTCAAACTCAGGGAAAACATGTAATTATACCAATGTGTATGTGTGTGTGTGTGTGTGTGTGTGTGTGTGTGTGACAACTGCAGTGTTTCCTTACCTGCAGTGCTTTCATGCACTCATATTACCAGTTCTCTCTCTCTCTCTCTCTCTCTCTCTCTCTCTCTCTCTCTCTCTCTCTCTCTCCTCCCTCTCTCTCTCTCTCGCTCGCTCTCCAACACCTCTTCTCTCTCTCTCTCCCTCTCTCTCGCTTGCCAAGCCAGCCGGTGTTGACGATGCACTAGCTGTTGAAAGAGAACGAGTGTTTGTGTGTGTGTGTGCGTGTGTGTGTGTGTGTGTGTGTGTGTGTGTGTGTGTGTGCTGTTGACTGAGCTGAGAGATTTAATTGACACCCACAGAGAGAATTATACAAGCTTCCAAATGCTCTGTGTGTGCGTGCATGTGTTTGGATGGGTTTAGTATCTTTGTGTGTTTATATGCTCATTCCCACCCATGAAATTTGTGCGCATGTGAACAGGGTCTCTCATGCGCATGAGACTCTTTTTCTCTGTGTTTCATGATAGCAGTTCACATTACTGTTTCACTTGTGTCCTCCAATGCTTCCCGTATTGTTTCTCTTTCACTCTTTCCCTCCATCTTTTATTGTCATCCACTCTGAATTCTCTTTCTCTTGTTCCCTTTTAGTTGTTGCTCTGATGTGCTGTGTAATGATGGTCTTTAATCTATTGTCTTTTTACAGCATGCTGCAATACAAACTCAGGGAATTACAACATATGCCGCAAGCTGTTATCACCCTACTATCTGCCTCTGTTATTTGATATCAATCTGTTTTCATATACAAGTGTGTTTTGCTGTATTTGTGAGTTTATTGTCTAACCTTATAGTGGTGGAAGAATTAGGGTAAGTAAAAGAACACAGCGTGAAAATAATCCATGACAAGTAAATATCTGCCATTCAAAGTTTAACTTAAATTTTTATACTAACAAAATATCCAATGACAATGTGTAAAAGAAAGGTGTAACAGATGGTGACAGTCCCACAGGGAATTATCATGGTTCCCAGCATTGGTATCACAGTGTTTTAGTGTCTTTTAGCACACTGTTTTGGTTTGTAAGGCTTTCAACCTTACCGTTTTGGTTCGTTCTCACTGCTAACATAGTGTTGTATTCATCCAGAGTAGCAGGCACTCTACTAGGAGGCAGCAGACAGACACAGTTAGCTGACTAGCCGGTAAACATATTGGCATATTTCGTGGCTAAATACATTCCCTCTCTTCCTTTCGAGTTGGTAGAGACCAAAACAAACCCTGGATCTGCCACAAATGATCTGATCCCACTTCCTCTGAGATCTTGTCAGATAGCTACTGTCACCAGTGTGAGGCTCTTTTTAAAGGGATTACGTGTTAAGCCATTTCATTGGATTGGTTTTTGTCACATGTTTTGGTGTTATCTACTCTACTATGGATGTGTTATGAACTGCAATCTATATGTTGAAAACTCCAGAACTGATACTTAACCCTATCATGCCAAGAAATTATTGGTTGTCAGCAACCAATACTTAACACTGTTAAGAAGATAAATCTAATGTTGAATTAAGTACTTGTGTAGATTTAAGAACTTTATACACAACATAACATATACATATACTATTGTGGAGCTAGTTTTAACTGATCTTGTTAGTTTATATAATGTATAACTATGTATAACTATAACTCCATCATCAAAAATAATAACAAAGCTGTCAGATAAATGTAGTGAAATAAAATATACATTATATCCCTGTAAAATATCATTGCACAATTTGTATGAATACACTTAATTACTTTTTACCACTGCCTTTAACTGAAACCTAAATCAGTTGTAATTTTCCTTTTTCTTCTCATACAGTTCAGCTTTAAGAGACACATCATGCAAAGGAGCAGGTTCTTTCACACATATAGCAACAGAGTTTGTCACGAGGATCTGACGTATACGTGTACATTAGTCTTGATATGCATAAGCTCATACATTGTAGACAGAAAAGATCATATACAGTAAAACAAAGCATATGTTTAATCCTCCTTTTTATCTATCCCACTGCTGCCCTATTGCCTTTACAGCCCCAGGAAAGCAGTTTCATGCATGATAAATTTTACAACATAGTGTGTGTTTTTTTCATCCAGGAATATGCAGATGATGTGGCAATTCAATGAGCGTAAGACATTAGCTTATCCTGTGGATGTGTCCTTGCTTGTGACTGTGTGTGTATAAGTCTATGTGCAGCAGCACACATGCTAGTGTTCACATGTTTGTGTTTTTCCATACAAGGACAGTGTTCCTATCCCCTGAGTGGTGTGTGTTTGTGTGTTCTGAATATGAGTGTATGCATTTGTGTAACTCTTTTCATAAGTAACTGGCTGAATGGACATTTGTAGAATCATAACTCTGAGTCATCCACATGAGCCACCACCAATTTAGTGTGTGTGTGTGTGTGTGTGTGTGTGTGTGCAAGTGCATGTGTGTACTGTATGATGCCATAAACAACAAAACAACGAATACAGAAAAGGCCTAAATGATGTGATCCATCTGGCTTATGTGATTAAAACTTCTATCAAAATGGTAACATTGGTTACAGTACTGATATACATCAGAAAATAAGTTTTAGCATTCAGGAGCATGGTACTGTATGGAGAGCAATCACAATATCAAATTTCCATAGAAATTATTGTTTTACACTTTTTCTGAAAGGCAAGCCATTGTGATTCATTGTGATGATTGTTGAACTGTATGAAACTGTTACTTGTGCCCAAAGTGGCCGTAGCTTGAGAGCAACAAACACTTGGATTTTGGCTTTGTTAGCAAGCTAACTAGCTAGCAGGCTAACAAAGCAATGTAACTGATGCTGACTGCAAGCCACCATAAATGTTAGCTTTCTACGCATGCCAATTTATGAATTTGGCAATTTAGCAGACAATCTTGTCCATAATTCATTTCAGCCAAGTAAATGGACAGATAATTCAAAGTGACATGAAAATATCAAGTGTGCCACTTGATATTTTCATGTCACTTTGTCAATGTTAAAGACAAGATGAAGAAAATGAATACCACCATGGGGTAATTAAACACTCTTGTAAGATTGAGTTTCTATAAAGATGATGAAGAGATAACTGGAGATGTAAAAATGTGCATCCAATAGTAAGCTCAGGTCTCAGTGTGTTGAAACTAAAAGATATTTAGCAGGAAGTTTACAAAACACTGAATCTTAGCATTGTTATTGTGAGCATGTTAGCAAGCTAATATTAGCATTTAGCACAAAGCTAATGAGCTGTGCCTGGGTATAGCCCCACAGAGCAGCTAGCATGGCTGTCTCAGTGTTGTTCATGTGTTCTCTCACACTCTAAAATGATTTTGCCTTTGTCTCAATCTGTCTCTGTCTCTGTCTTCATCTTTCTCTTTATTCTTGTCAGAACTGTACTCAGTTCTATTATTTTCTAACCCAGCAGCTACTTTCATGATATCATTATTGTAGTATTATTAAAAAATAATAAAAAAATACAAATATTTTATTCAGTAACTCTTGTAGCACATTCTCTTTGAAAAGGCTAAAAATGTATTTGCTTTGTGCTGGTTTTTAAACAGAACTCTTAGAGACCAGCAACAGTGCCAAGAACAGGGACGACGATGAGGCCTGCGTACTTTTCACTTTTCCTACTGACGGCAGGAAAGATGTGATTATGTTAAGGAACAGGAGGCTTCCCTGTGCAAGATCATGGCAACATGAACTGGAATCATTCAAATTTCTCAAAACAACCTCAATAATCAGCTTTTCACTGCTAACTTGGCATCAACTCCACAAACTGTATAACTACCGAGAGGACAATGATTTTGCCATCGGCAGCTCTTAAGTGTGAATGTACTTGATGAGAAGGCTGTTGCAGTTCACTAAGTCCATTGCTTGGTCTCAAATCCATAAAATGATGTCTTTCTATGGGAGAAAATCTCTATTTACAATCATACTCAACAGAATAAACATTAGGGGGTCTACAATATGTCAAATAATGGTTTATGCCCTGAGAGGGATAAAGCAGCTCTCTCTGCATGACCAGGAGGGGAAACCAAAAGCCACGAATCCAGTAACAAGACATAAACTGATGATATCATGAGGAGACAGTCTTTGGGGTGTCCATGAGAGTGAATTAGTCACAGATTCCTGTCGGCTCCCACTATTTTAGTTTGAGATAATTCATCCAAATGAGTTATATATGAAGTCAGGGCTTCAAGCTGTGAATTATAAATTGCCCCCACGTGCCAAATAAGTCTCTACAGGTGCAGTCAGTGTTCAGGCACCACTTATTGTGATGGTGTCAAAAAAGACAATTCCTGGAGCGACAGAAACCGGCTCAAATTTTCAGATTATAACTAAGCTAAAACTGTGTTGATGTATGCGTAGTTGAAGTGGCCCTTGAAAGAGTTTTATTTAGTGTCATCAAATCTAAACTGGACTGTTCAAGATCACACCAATAATATTTAAAATCACGAGCCGGTTTCTTTCTGATACCGTGAAACTTTGTCAAACATGAGTACAAACGGATTTGTCAAATTGATGATTCTCAGCACATACAAAAGTCAAATACATACTAAGATAATAGATATATGCATCCATATTGCGGAGAACTACACAGGATTCAACATATCATTTGAATTGTACAATATTTCAAACATAATTGAATTACTAAACACAGCCCTACTCGTGTTATTACATTAAACTGGAAGTAACTCTTCCAAGCTAATCTTTATTTTCTGCTCGATGCAGCTCTTTTATCTGCCTCTCACTGGCACTTGAAGAGGCCTTTGGCTTTAGCACCTCGCTGCAGTGCTGCATCTAAAATTATAACTCTCAAAGTGGGCCAAAGAGATTTAGATTTCACTGCACTGATGTGTAGGTGCCCTGATGCTGAGCTAGAGAGGTCCTTGTGTTATGCTCCACATATTGTGAGATTGCTTCATTTCTAATCACACCAGATCTGATCTGCATACAGTATGTTTCTTTTTCAGTACTGTTCTTTTTGTCTTCAGTGCAAGCTAATACATCACAACCAAAAAAAAAAAAAAACCTCTTGTTTCACTGTGCCAGAGCTCAAAAGTTTCCATATCAATGCTGCATTCAATTTTCACTCTGCTTCCTGTCAGTCACCAGGCACTGAAAGGAAAAAATGGAAGTCTGTTGTTGCCTTAGAAACTTGATTTTCTAGGCAACAGTCTACTCCACTCTAGATTTGACATTGTGAAGTGCAGAACACATCAACTCATGAGTAAATATAAACTGCACTGTGGCCTGCGTAGTAACGTGATTGGTGATACTGTTAATTAACCCTTGTGTTATGTTCACTTTTTGGACCCTTTGGAACATAACACAAGGGTTAATTAAATAAAGACAGTAGGAAGTATCATAGAGTTCCAACAGATGCTGGTATTGGGATCTACTCTGGAGTTAAAGGACGACAAGTACATGGTGTTAGAACTGCTGTCAACTAAGCTCCTTGCAACACATTTAATATGTGTAATTATGAACATTATTTTTGAAATCAGGGTGATTCCAGGGAAAATCATCCACTGCAAATGGTGCACCCCACTACTATCAAATGAGCACTCCAGCTATTTCATACTGTGCTGCACTGTGCTTCCCTAAAGTTGGATGACATGGGAGGGACTGATTTAAGAAAAAAAACTGATGCAGTGGAGGCTGTGATATGCTTATTTCCCATTCTTATGAGTCACCCTTTGAAAATATTTGATCCTCCACTTCCCATGATTCAAATCGATTGCATGACCTTCTATGAGACCCTCTTTGCTTGGTAAAAGTCCACGTCTTTGAAAGTCCTCACCTTCGTTTTCTAACACAGGCTTTTTGTTGATAATTTGTCTACTGGCTGAGACAACCCTGATGGCACCATTTGAGCTCATTTTCTCAAACTTGCAAAAGTTTCTTCAGTGTGTCACATCAGACTATACAACTGTTTTCGCTGGCTGAGTATTACTCCATCGAGGCTGGATTACTAAGTGTGCAAAGTGGACGACTATCGAAGGACCCCAAACTTCACGAGTTTATTGCACGTAAATTGGTTTTAGTGTTCTGGAGGAATTTGCCCCACTAACTTCAACAAAGAGCTGTGTTATTCTAGCATATGAACATGAATTCTCCCTTTCTGGTGGAGACAGCCACCCTCACCTACAAGGACCTAAGAAGAATCCAGTCTTCCCAGTGGGACTGTTGGCTGGGAAACTGTTGATAGCTTCTTCGGATCAGGGCTAAAACTAGGCATTCTGTTTGAATCCAGGTAAGAAATGAACTAGTCTCTTTCTGACTTCTGTAATGGCTGTACAGACTTGTGAAGACATCATCTGGGACGATGTGGCCATAAAACATTTTTATCTGACAAGGACATATTCAAAATTAAATTATTGGCTTTCCTGAGCCTGTTCTCTCTGGTATTCATCCGCCTCACAAGTCTGACAACCTCAGAGGCCATATTTACTACTGATTGTATGGTACATAATACATCGGTGTCTCTGCAGAGGTCGACCACTTCATTTTGCATTCTTACAATTTCTGCAGGACAAACTGAATTCAAGCTTTTAATTTTTGATGTAACCTTTAGTCTGTCCTTGTTATAGTTTATGAATAAGAACAGCCACAATCATAAGCTTCGGAAAATTGGAACTCAGTGTGCTCAGAATGTTGCAGTTAAATTAGTTCCCTTTCAGCTCCCAGAAGAGATGACAAAAGGATAAAATGCTTTTGCGCTCCAGTTGCTGCTGCAGGTGCCCACCACTGTGACTTTTTGGTGGTATAAACACCCAGCATTCCATCTCTCTCCAATAATGCATATTTTCCCACATACTGTTCTCAAAAACATGTTTGAAAAACAAAAAAATAGAAAATAAATAAGGATATGGAATGAATAAATAAAAGACACTGTTTGCTCTCTATCCTGCTGCCTTGTGGGTATTGCTGGTGCAAACAGCTCATTCCCTGAGTGACATGGCAGTGTCATATTTGAATAGTAAACACAAAAAGAAATGAAGAACGTGTTTTTTCTAAGATGTTCAGACATACTGTCAGGCTGGAGACACGCCAACCATCAGTCTGACTTACAGCAGACTTTTCTTATAATTAACGACTGATGCCAAGACAAAATGTTTCACAAATTCACACTGAACAGAATGTGTTTGACTTAACATTCTGATGCACCATTAAAAACCCAGTTTACTGTGTGTTAGCCAGAAATGTTCCAGTTACACTTTCAGAGTTCAAATACAAAACATGTTTATATATTATACAAATGCACCTTGTTGTTGCATGGAATACATTCACTGGCAGTATTGTTTCGAGTCAAGCAAATGTGAACTTTTTAAGGTGTGTGACTGAAAAAGCAAAGTTTTGCTAATTGCAACCTGCTTTTTCAGTCCATGCTTGTCCCAGACGGTCACTGTACCAAATGTGCACACTGCTGTTAGCAACAGATGTAACTGATGTGTGTGTTTTGTGTCTGTCTCTGCCTAATCTCATAATTCACAAGAAAGTCTGTAATTTCACTCCATTTTTGTTTCTATACCTTTAGAAATTTGAGTCATAAAGAAACGAAATTGAAATGAAACGTTTTCAACCTGTGCTGATGCCTCTTCACCTTAGTGAATACACAGGACGCCAGGGAACATTTCACTGACTTTGCAGCATTTTTTCTCATTTTAATTTGGCACATTTCAGAAATAAAAACAACAACTGTTACTGACTATAAATATGTTTAATTGTACTCTATGATGGCGGGTACTGTAAGGAAAACAAATTAGATAGAGGAAGGACGGACTAAGGATGGGTTAAAGGAAAATAATTTCACGGAAGCATGGCGTGTGTGCATGTAGTGTGCAACTAACTATGTGTGTGATAAATAAAAGTACATTTCTTCTTCTTCTTCTTCTTCTTCTTCTTCTTCTTCTTCTTCTTCTTCTTCTTCTTCTTAACACTGCGCAGATACATTCAAGGCCGAGATCGGGGTGGTGCTGCAAACAGGGTAGTGAGAAATGTCAGGTTAAAAGGGTGCAGCTGCATGAATATGACTGGTCAGCTTGTAGCCAACCAGCTGATGAATGAGCCAGTAATGATGAAACATGATTGAGACAATGGCAACAGTGTTGGGAACTCTTTTCAAAGCCACAAAGTTAAAGCATATGCTAATTGTTGATGTTATTATGTAAGTATGTACATATACTCAAGGCTTAAAACACATACAACACTAATCCTTTAGAACAAAAACAAAGAAGAAAGACTTTTCCAGACAAGCGATGATTGGTTGTTATGTATGCACATTCATAGCTCGTGCCCACATCTCTCTGGCTGCTGATTGGACATTTGAATGTTCTGCTGCTCTCATCCACTGCACAGTCAGTGTCGCTAAACAAAAGTTCCTAAAGGGGCCTTAAAAGTCACCCAATCTGGTGAGAAAGTTGCTAAATTAGCAACACTGGATGGCAATTACCTGATTTAAGCTCAGCGTTTGTACTCTGCCTAAACTAACACTATAATCATTATGTGCGTGAGTGTGTGCCTATACACACACACACACACACACACACACACACACACATATATATATAGGCACGATGTTGCCAAATATGCAGTGAAAATGCAGATTTGTTTACAACCTTTCTGACTGTCTGACCACTCATGTTGTAGCTGTGTCTACTGGTGTTCTCAGATCTCAGCAATAACAAATTTGAGTGAAAATCTTAACATAATACAATATGTGATGACCACGCATAAAAAAAGCATGACCTAGGTTGTAAGAGACTTGAATTTTCCTCAAACAGCCCTCCAGCATGACCCGAGACTAAGATGGGTGGCGCAACAGTATCCTCCTCTCCCTCGTCAGTGACAGGAAAACGGTGCGGCAGCGGAAAAATAAATGCCAGTCACGGTCTCTGACCCGGGCCAGCCTCTCAAAGCAGTTGAGAAATCAAATAGTCTGTTGTTTTAGAGACATGACAGTGCCACCAAAACACCTGAGCTCAGCAAATGGGTTCACGGCCTCTTCCTTGCCCTCTCTCGTCCTTCCTTCCCTCCTCCTACTCATCTCTTCATCATCTCCCCTATTGACCTCCACTTGCCGCAGCCTCCATTTAACTGTCCCCCTCTTCCATGACTGCCTCTTCTTCTCTGCCTTTATCTATCTACCCTGTCTCCTTCTCCTCATCCCTTTATCTCTCCTCCTCGCTCATCTCATCTCTCCTTTTCATCTTCCTTTTTACGCTCTTCTCACCTCCTCTTCCTCAGCCTCCCAACCTTTCCTTTCAGAGATGCTTTCATTATTCTCTCTGAGTCTGTCCGTTGCACCACCCACACATATCCACACACACACACACACACACACACACACACACACACACACACACACACACACACACACACACACACACACACACACACACACACACAACTGTCCTCTTATTTCCCGTCAGCCCAAGTCCCATTTGACCTTAGTAAATGCAGCCATAGAACATCTATTGATTTATGCATACAGATGTAGTGTGTGTGTGTGTGTGTGTGTGTGTGTGTGTGTGACAGAGAGAGAGAGTGTGTGTGTGTTTGTATGTGTGTTGCCTAGTTCACCCTTTTCAATGTCACATGCTTGTTAGCTTCCCAAGTTCCTTTCAGAGTGTGTGTGAGTGTGTATATTAGTCAGAAAAGGAAGAGTGAGTGTTATGTGTATGCTGCTTGTTTGTGTGTACATGTGTGTGCATATATGTGTGTGTGTTTGTGTGTGTTTGTGTGTGTCTGTTCACTTGCCAAGCCTGTGTAATTGAGATGGAGAGGGTGTTGCGGGGTTGCTTGTCTGCATGCACAATCATCTGGACCCCAATATAGTTTGAGGGACAGCTCCTCCGCCCAACCAGGGCACAGAGATAAGGACAGGGCAGCGCTGTGATTGGTAGATAAAGGAGATGGATTGACCCACAGGGCCTTGTGCTCTCTCTAACTCTCTCATTCCCATGCTGAATAATGTAGCTGTTTGTTTGATGAAGAAGTGAGGGGATGAGACAGAGAGAAATGTTGGAGGGAAAGTACAGAGCAATCTGGGAAATGAGAGGAAATCCTAAGCAATGAGGGCGACGAGCAAGAAATCCAATCTGTGTAACGGAAAAGAGGACAGGACGGAAAAAATCAAATGAGAGGGAGAGAGAGAGAGAGAGACAGAGAGAGAAGGAATGCGAGTAAGTAAAAGAAGCAAAGAGCAAAGAGGACATGAGGGGAAAAAAATCAATATGGGTCAGAATATGCAAAAGAGAGGACAGATTGAGAGAAAAGAGATGAAACCCAAGAAGTAGAGGGTGAAAAGAGAAAGAAATTAGTGTGATAATGTGTCAAAAACACTGAGAAAGAGCAGTGAGAGTAGGTGTTGAGGGTATTAGAACGAGTGAGAAAAGATGTGAATGAGCACAGAGGAGTGTGAGTGATTCCTGATTCGCTGTGTGCAACCTTTCCGCACCACCATGCAGAACTTTTGCTGTTTTATCTCCAGCACGTTTGTAGTGGATTCATATAGACAGAAGCAAAAAACATGAAAATTGTCATCTTTAATTTAGATTTATTTATTTATTTATGTATTTGCAGGCAGGCACGTTCCTAAAGATTAATCTGAGTTGTGGGTAGAAATGAACAAGCTTCCATCACTGCAGTGTCACCTCACATCTACGCCTGTGTATCTGAAAGAGAATTTATTTTTCCTAAATTTTTGTCAAGAAAATGGTCCAGAAGATTCTGCTGAACGTGCCTGAACCATATGTTGAAAATAGGATCCTCAAATTGCATTCAAATAAAGGTTAGAATGTAACTGACCATTAGTAACCCAAACACCTGTGCTTTTCCACTGTAGTGAAAATGTGTACTGTTTCATTCACACAACACATAAATCAGCTGCTGTTTGAATATAAAGGCTCATCTTCTGGCTTGTTTATATGTTGTCCTCTCCAAGAACACTGCAGTGGCTTTCTTATATTCAATGCACTTTGACTGGCTGTGTAAGCACAGATGTATGCACTGATGGACAATCACCCCCTTCAATTGATGAAGGTAACCTGTGTGAATGTGTTAAGTCCGATTTCCATATAACCAATTAGACCCTACTATGTTTCAGATTTGCTTACAACTCTAAATCAGCAAACTTGCAATCCATGATTTTTAAATAAAACGTCTAATGGAATTCCCTTTGTTGCTGCCAGTACACATAAATATGCAGTAATATAAAGCATAAATATGCTGTTAGAAATGACTTCATGGCCAGGAGTGTTTTTCTCCCAAGTTCACTATTGACACATTGATAATAACGCTGCCAAGTAAATGTGGTTTGGCTAATTTGCAGGTGTAAAAGATGTTTGTTAAAACTGGACCAATTTATCCTTGAAACTTAAACATTGCAATATGTGTAGGATATCCTGGTACCATTCTGAGCCAAATAACTAAAGGCAAGTGGTTGGGGATATGTGGGGTGATGATTCACAATATCTCTGATGCTGCTGAAAACAGCATTGATTGCAACGCATTGGAATTAATTACAAGAGATTGTACGTGTGTCCGCGTTATTCTGTACACTACCAAACATCTTCATAATGACACTGATTGGCTGAAGGAGACTGAAGTCTTGATTCCTGTTATGTGTTAGGCTATGAAATGTTACTTTTCACTTTGGTCATTGGGATGAATCGTGAGGGTCAGCTGCTCTCAGTGCTGCTTGTCACTCATTTTGATGAGCTGTCAAAACTGAAACTGTGTCGCCCACAGTAGAGGTAACCCCCATCTGTAAGGCCTCTGTGTGCTTTGAAGGAACAGACGGTCAGCCTGCTGTGACAAACATCAACATTGATGTGCATAATATTTTTGACCTGGATGTGTCTGCTATATTGTCTTACTGTTTTTGTACATTGTTGGCACTACTGTACAACCTCCCTGCCATGTGTCTGCTAGCCTCCTGATAACCACAAATTATTAAACACTAGCCACACCTACCATTACCAACATGCCAACTGCAAATGGTTAATGCCCCGAAGCCAAAAAGCCGATTTTTGGCAAAAATGAGGATTAAGGCCAAACAGTTACACTATATTTTTACTAAAATGCAGAATATAACCTGTTTATTTAGTTATTTAATTGTGAAAACTTTGTGCATCACGACTTTAACAATATTTCAAATCCAAAATGGGTGAATGATGCGTTTCTTTGTGTTTACACCTGCCCAAACTCCAAGCATAATGGTTTTTGGATTGTGGGTTAAAGATGTTACAGAATCCCAGCTTCATATGGGAGCCTGTTAATAGCTTTAGCCAAATCTGGCTTTGTAGAAAATGTGACTGGACCATCATCAGCTCAGCCAGCTTGAGACAAACACTGGAGATAACGTCTGTAAATCAGCCAGGCCACAGTGAGGCCAGGCTAAATAGGTCATGGAGCAAGCGCTGGTGGATCCCCACGAGAAGTGAGCAGGGGTGTGTTTTGATGAGTTTGGGTCTGAGAAGCTGCCTGAATTTACTCTGATTTGGTGCAGGGATGAAAATGCAGCATCCTTTAAACTTGGAGTGTGTGAGCCCATAGTGGACAGGACAGTGTGTATGCATGTGTTTAATGTCATTTGCATAGCTGCTTATCAGCTGTTGATAGAAATGTTGACCATATTGGGGACTGGATGAGTGCCTCTCTGGTTCAGGGACACTCTCTGTAACCAATCTGCCTTTCTAAGCCGTAGTAAGCCACGCTAAGCCAGTTTGAAAGTTGCTGCCGGTCTGCTGTATGCCTAAAGCATTGGGTGACACGTGTGTGTTCATGTGTGTATGTGTGTGTGCTTGTGTGCCATAATGCCCAGAGGAGGTTGTTGGGCTGTAGATAGGCCACATACAATGTTCCCATTTGAGATAGAGAGAGACAGGGAGGGAGGGATGAAGGGAAACAGACAGAACTGGAGAGAGGAAGTGAGTATTTTTGGGTCATGTGGGTTGCCCTATTTAGCCTTTTTTGCCGACATCTCACAGGCACAGTACACACACACTTACACACACACACACATACATGCATAAATACACACACTGACACACTCTGGCACCCAGTCACACATCAACAATCCATTTTGCTGAGCAGCATCAAAAAGGTCCGTTTGCTTTAGCAAATTTTCAATAATTCTTATCATCAATAAATCATGCTGTTTTGTTTCTGCTGCCTCTTTGAATATTCTGCAGGAAGCAGCAGAGGAGGGTAATCACAGCACTGCAGCACGTGTTGAAAGCAGCTTCCAATAAATTAACCCTTTCAGCTGTGTCTATCTATCTATCTATCTATCTATCTATCTATCTATCTATCTATCTATCTATCTATCTATCTATCTATCTATCTATCATACTTCAGGCATTCATACTAAATGTTAGGATAGCATCCTGTAGAAATCTGATGACCTCAGAAATGTTATATCTTCAATGGTGTGAATATGTACTTGTTTATATTTATGTTTATGATGTTTCAGTGATTCAGAGCTAAATGTCAGTTACAAAAAACGAACAAAACAATATATATATTGTAAAAGTTGAAAAAAGTGAAGAACATTTTGTCTACTTATGAGCACCTCTTCTCAACTCTAAAGGATATGCTTAAGATCTGTTTCAAGTCATGTAAATACTCTGGTGCAGCAAAACAGTGTGTGTAGTATAATCTCAGTGTCAATATTAGCATACCGGGTTCTTTGCTTGTCTTTTTGTGTGTTAAAGACCTCTCCTGTGCTGCCACCTCACTGACTAAAAGTGATAAAGCACTTTACTGCGACAAGGTTGGAAAACATTTGTAGTAAACATAAAGGCAAGTACATTATAATTAGAATAAAACATTCCTGCATCCCTTTAAAAGAGCCCAACAACAGCCCAATAACCTCACTTATAGTGTAAGACTGGGTATTATTTGGAATTGTTCAAAAATCGTGCCAATTTAATACCTAAGTGAAAACCATATCTAAAAATGTTTTCCACAAAACATCTCTGTTTGACTAAATAAGAAGAAGAAGAGAGAAGAGACATACTTTTATTATCACGACACACAGACATGCACATACTACATGCACATGCCATGCTTTTGTGAAATTATTTCTCTGCATTTGACCCATCCTGGAATGTCGTTCCTCCGCAGACCAGGAGCGGTGGGCTGCCATCTGACAGCGGTGCCCGGGGACCCACTTCCTTTCCATCACCATTGGTCAGGTGGTGATCTTCTTGCATGTTTTTAGTGGGGGGTATTTTTTAAAGGGTTAGGGTAAGAAGACAATTTAACTAGACGGCCAAGGAGATGTCAGCCACAGCACATGCCTGTATTCACATGATAAGAGGTGGTTCCCTAGTGAAGGATGGCAGTCTGCACCACATGTGGATGGTGTCTGTCCCCTTTCTAGGGTTCTGATTCTCTGATTTTAAGTCAGTGGACAGTCAGAGGGTCCTTAAAAAGCTAAGAAGTGGACCTTAATTCAGAATATTTTACCACAGATATGTGGACCCAATGTCAAGACTGAATCCCCATACTTAGGAAATACAAGAATCTGATCAACCAATCAATGCTGTCCTATGGCCAGCTTGCTCAAGAAGCATTTTGGTTGCTAAGGCCTGGTTCAGACTGCACAATATTTTGTCTTAAACAATGGTCTCCATGTCAGATGTAACGATCACAGTGCCATAAACTCGTGTCTTGGTCGGGTGGCTGGCAAGACTACACACATGAATGTGACAATTGCAGCATGTCTTATTTCATGACCACACATGAGTACAGATGCCCCGATTGTCATTCACGATCGGCCGTGATACTGGTAATTCGTCGGCCATGACAACATTGTCCCAAAATCTGGCTAGAATCGTGTAGTCTGAGCCAGGTATAAGTGTTGAAATTTGAGATTTTCATCAAGTAATCAACTATTTAAAGAACTGGAGGACTGCAGAAGAATCTAAAATCACCTCTTTGGTCATGTTGTTGAATAGTTCCCTCAGTAATTCCTCTAATCCACTATGAAAGGCCCACAGAATCAACCCTCACCCTCCACCCTGCAACTATGTTCCAGAGGGACACCAAAACATGAGACCAAATGACCAAGAATAGGACCTCAAAGACCATGGAACACTTTACCAGCCTTAGAAGGGGTCCAGGAAAGAGTCACATTCCTGTGGGTGGGTGTGAGTGTAATGCAAAGTATTTATGAATAGAGGTACAGTGTGTATGTAGTGGTACACAGAACACCATTACTGATACTGCCCAATGTCAGCATTATTTCATTAATTATTGCTGCAATATTCTATGTAACTAAAATCATCATTCTTTCTTTAACACACAAGAAGACTCATTCTGTTGCATGGTTACAGTCTTGACTATTTCCTTCTCCCGAAGCAGCCATTGTCAGTTGGTTCCATTTACAGCAGCAGTTTTCTGTCATGAGCCATCAAGGATGAAGAATCTGCGGATTTTGACTCCACTCAAACACTGTTGCAGCTCATTTCACTCTTTAGCTCCTCTGCTTTTGTTGTGGTTATGTTAATCAGTGGAACCAGCTGTTGTAGTGCTTGGCTGGAATGAAAACCAGCAGACTCTCAGGCCTCCATGGGACGTATTTGAAAAGCATTGATGTGCAGTATTCAGAAGGCTGACATTCGTGTGCTGGGATGCTTTTGAGTAAAAGCGAGATGCAGCATGAGTTGGTGTGGGAGAAAACAACAGCAGAGTAATTGCATTCCCCTACCATTCCCCTACGTTTGATTGTTCTGGCTGATGTAGTCCCAAAGGAGTATTGGACAGTTGCAAATAAATGTCAGCCATCTGTATGAGTTTAGCGCTTCCTGTTTGGTGCCATTCAGTCACACCTGCCTCTACATGAATGTGGATTTTGTCTGCATTCAGTGGCTCTGGATCTCCAGTCTGACTGGATGAAGATAATGAGTTGACTGATAAGTAACATCGAGAGGGCGAAGGTCTTAACTAGAACGTTCCGCTGGTATAGCAGTAGCTATGAGTCTTTTCTACTAAAACAGCGTACATTTTGTGCCATTAACACTGACTCTACCTGCCATGATAATGTAACCTTTCATCATGTGTGCAATTTAAAGGAGAAGCAGAACCTGTCATAGCAGTATTTTTAAGCGCAGTCGTGAAATGAGCATCACTCGGCCACCTGTTGCAAACTGCAAAACAAAATGCTTTAGCTCTGCTGCAGTGCATCACGGGGGCCTGCATCTGTTGTGGGGTCCCCACAGAGACCCTCTGATCACAACACAGTATGCCTCCAACCTGTTTATGAGAGCACACTGAGTTGGGAAGAGGCACCACAGCACAAGGTTAAAGTCTGGACTATTATCCTGTCTCACTGGGTCGTTTTGACTGCTAAGGTTTAGGTTACTCATAGTGTGTGCAGCTGTGTGCCTGACTGTGAAGAAACTGTGCTACCACTCAGTGCGGCCAGGGGAGGCAGTGCCTCACCTGTTAAAATATAATAAAAAAATTAAAAAAACTTGCTGTGGTTTATAAATTCATTAAGATTAGAAATTCAGACTTAAGCTCATGACTGTTCTATAAATTTGTTTTCTGGATGATTTCAACATTCTATCGTCAAAATCGCTAAATTTACGCATTTCCTGTTCAAATACGTGGGAGAAGGGCAGGGTGAGGCAGCGATGAACTGTGCCTCACTTCTGATGGTGCTGTGCCACACACACTGATTGACGCAGGCAGTTGGCGCACGCCCATTGCTGTCTGTCTTTGTATCGGCCATGAATGTGCAGTGAAAATGCTCTGGGTGAGGCAGAAAGTACGGTGCCGCACTGATAGGTGGCAGTGCTGAGCTCCATTGGTGCAATGCATGTCACTGTGTGCTCTCCTATGCAGAGGGCGATAGTGAGTGTTCAATTTGAATAATAAAAAAAGAGATCAGCCAAAAAAAATGTAAATAAAAAAAAAATCTAATTTGACCTTATATTAAATATTCTTTTGTTTTTCTTGCTATCGTATTGTTGAACAGTGTGGAATTGATTAAAGCTTAATTAAAAGCTTTAAAAATGGTTCAATTAAGGCCAAAATTGAAATAAACTTCTATTTTGGGTCCATATATTTTTACATCTGACAGAGGAGTCAGTGCCTCACCAGTCATGAACCTCACTGCACGTCACCGATACTCCCAGGGTTCCCCAGTGTCCTCAGGGTTATAGTGTCAACCATGACCTTCAACACCAAGTTGGAATCCAGTCCTTTGTTGGGGACCTTTGTTGATGTCATTCTTCCCTCTCATTTCTTGTTTTCTTTCTACTCTACGCATAATAAAGGTATTAGCCCCCCCAAAAAGGTTCCAGCAAAGGATTGTGCAACAAATCCCACGAGGTAAGAACTGAAATAAAATATCAAGGCTCTACGAACAGTTGCCTGTCGTACCTTAGAAGCAGAAAATATCGTTACATTTATTTATTTTTTTTTTTTTCTGCAATAATTGGCTGACTGATGAGTAAAAGAAGTTGATTTGTCTAGTTTTGGTGCACTGTTGTAAATTTGCAGAGTAGTGTAGCGGAAAGATCATGGTTTGGATTAGAATGAGTAAGTTGCTTCGGTGGACCTTAGTCATCATAGTTACAATAATCATTGTGTGGTTAAGGCAAGGGAATTATTGTGGTCATGGTTAAATGACACCAACATTGACTGTTGGAAGGAAACAGGAAGTGAACAGCGATGTCCCGTGTCAAAGTTTTATTGACTCACCTTGAACTGCCTCTAACAACCTTTTCCTCCTTTGCTCTTTATAAATAAGGAGGCTAAATCTAAAAGGCTTGCTAAAACAACTGAGGCTGTCAATATTTTGTGCTTGGAACGACAGTTTCAACATTCCTATAAATACAGAGAAATAAAAAAATCTACAGAAAAACAAAGAAATACAATCAAGTTATTATAACCTAACACAGACAAATGCCGAAAGGTTCAGCATAATTTCGGGCCAGAGACTGAATTCCTCTTATCACACATTCATTTATGAAGATGATGGCAGGAGCCCTTTATTTGTGGTAGCTGCATTAAAATACAATACACACAGGCAGAATTCCAATCCTACCAACCTAAAAACATTTCTTAAGTCTTTGTCCAGTTGCAACCTTGAAAAGGGTCATTCTTTTTCACATCTACATCACTGACAAATAGGATTGCATTTTGCTGTTGGAGCTAGTGTCTCATCTGGGAATAGCTGGCTGCCTGACTCTGTGTCCTCTGTCAAACCACTTCCCAAGATGAACTCTAAGAGAAGTATCCGTATTCAAAAACCATCAGATGTTTTAATGCAATGTGGACTGACAGTCTTAACTTAGTACACAAGAACTATCTTGTCATGATGGCTGTTAAGATTATCATGTAGTCCACATGGTCTGAAGAATGTGTTGCATTTTGGGGGTTAGTTCTGGGGTCACTTTTATTTGTCTTACATGCGCTGTACTCTGGATTAAACAATCATTCTGCCACTTCTTCCACTGTGCTAGGTGGTCAGGATGTCACACAGGGTCATGCAGAATCAAAATGCAAATTCATGCAAATAAATTGCAGCAACTCTTGAGGCTGCTCAAGCTGGGTTATCTGCATGGGTCAGACTCAGCTAATGGAACGTTTCTGAACCTTGTTCCAGTGATATCACTGGAAGTTTTAGGGGATCCAGGACTTTTGTCTCAGCTTCCATTGACTTGGACTTCATACATGCTGATGCCAGTGCTGCATACTATATTGCAAGTCCCCTCTGTTTTGAACTTATTTTACCCCTAATTTGCTTTGCTTTGCTTGAATTTTGATCTATATTTGTTTGAACTGTGGCTGCAACCAGAATTTCTCTCGGCTGGTCAATAAGATAATATGAACATGATTCTATTAGAAAAGCCCACAGCCTGAAAATATGCCTACCACAATAACATCATCTGCCAACACAGCCACTACAAAACACACACGAACACACACACATACACACACAACAAACACACACACTGACACATGCTGAGGACAAGCTCTGCACCTCCCCTGCTGCATGTTGTGCACAAACAAGTCATGTCAGTTTTCCGGTCACAGGCTTTCTCCATTGCCAAACATTTGAATGGATGTTGATCCATAAATATTTAATTGGCCACTCGTCCCCCCTGAGAGGAGACTCCAAACCCTCGATATCTGACTAATAAGACTGAGGGAAGAGGAGGCGTAATTTCAGTACGGAGGAACACCAAAAGCGGAGTGTGTGTTCTTCCGAATGGGTGGATGCATCACAACACAGCCTGACAGTGATGTTCAATTGACGTCTGCAGCAGGAAGGGAGAGAGCATGGACGGAGAGTGACAGGAGGGATGGTGAGGGAGGACGGAGGGTGAGGAATGAAGGGGGAGAGACCGAGGAATGCCTCAGAGTGACACGTGTGTAACAATATGACATCCACTTTAAAAGGAGATGTATAGATGGAGTTAGTGGAAGTGCAGGAGGAGTGCATGATGTTCAGTGTGATGGATGGATGAGGAAGGCGACGGAGGAAACTGGAGGTGGGAGATGGATGAGAAGGGAAATAGGACATTTTTTATTTTTAGCTCAATTTGTTTATAATTTTATTCAGATATGAATGATTTAAGGTAATTACAAAAAGGGAGAAAAACGAGAATATATGATGATGTGATTTGACAATCCAGTTAGCCCCTAAAAGTGTCCGACTTTTCCAATGCTTGGTTGCATCGCTCATTTTAAATGCCCATGTATTAAAGATCTGCTGTCATTAACCTATATTTATATTCCCTTTGTCAGACAATGTCATGAAATAAAATTCCTTTCTCGTTCTGTTGTCCAACACCAGAAATGGAAAAACATGCAAATGAGTACCACTATATTGTGAGTTTGGCTGCATTAAAACACAGTGATGGTGATCACAGGGAGCAGGAGGGGCAGAACAGAGGTTTAATGGGCTGACATTCATTAGAGTCTCTGTAGCATTCTCCAGAGTTGACTGTTTTGGGAGAACAGCCAACAGGGGTCTTTTTTCCATCCTTACATTTTATTTCATCTTTGTGAGGTTCAATGTAACAAAATTGTAACTGAAAGGATGAATTTTGTGTACGCCAGAGTTCATAAAGGTTTGTTACTTTTGAGAAGCAGAATATGTGTGGGTCTTTATAAAGAGTTATTAATGGCTGAACGTTATCTCCCCACTGAGAACATCATTTTTCAGAAGCTACAGAAGCTCCCACCTTCATTTTTGTTTTGCATTTTAACAGAAAGCAGGCCTGCAGCAACATGTGAACTGTCATATTGAGGTGAAATATGAGGGGCATATGATGCTAAGACTCAATTTCAGCATCACACACTGTTTTTCTTTTAATAATGTGTGATTTCTATGAAACACGCTGACTGTGGCTGTTTGGATTCATACAATGATGACTTAAATAATACGGCAATCCAGCGATACGAATGGACACTTCATCATGTGATCATTCACAGGCATCCAGCTATTACCACCACGAAGAGCTTTGTTTATACATAGACCTGTGTGTGAAACCAAAACCACTGCAGACAAAACCGGAGCTTATCATGAGAGTGTGTGGTGCACACAGGTGGTCCTCTTTTGAACCATTTTCCAACTGTAATTAAAGTGTCTTTTGATATTTAATGGTGCACCTTTTGCCTCACCTGCCAGATAATTCATCTTTATATTGCCTGGTGTTAAGAAGACAACCTCCTGTTGTTTCCAACTTTATTTGTGCTCCCTCATTTCACATGTTGACATTACCAATCACACAGCCATAGTCATTAAACTAGATTTATGCAGACTTCATCTTTATGCTGATTTCATCAGTTGATGTCGGGATCACAAAATAATAATTTGCAGCAGAGAAAGTTACTGCTGTGGGAGTGATTCAGACAATTCTGTCCAGGCAGGAGTTGTCATTTTTCCTTTTATAACTTTAACTCTTCTGCAGGCTATATATTGGCATGAACATGAGATTTCTTAGAAATATATTACACATATAATGTAATTTTAAATAAAATCCTTAAAATGTGTTTTCTATTTGCAGCATCAGCATCATGAGGGCTGGACTGATTGATCATTAGAGGAACAATGGGACACGTTCTTACAGTTTGATGAGTCAGGCAACATTTTTTTTGTAAAGATCTAAACTGCTGGCTGAAATATCCATCAAATCTCTATGTTAAGATCATGAAACGATCAAGGTTGATAACGGCAGCTGTAATATGTGATCATACAAAGTTCACATGAAAGTTATTCATCTGAAGTTGAAAAAGGTTGAACTACTCCTTTAAGATTAAGCAACTTCTTGGAAAAGGTTAGGGAAAGATAGTGTTCATGGCTAAAAGAAACCAACCTAAACTGTTGACATAGAATACAAACAGCAGTGTCTGGTGTCAAAGGCAGACACTCTCCATGTTAAAAGATTTGCAGCAGTTTAACAGCAATCACACAACCAGAAGACGTCACTTGTCAAGCCGATATAAACATAGTTCATCTTAAGCATTTGAACCAGCGAACCGATATTTTGACGGTTGGGACAGTTTCAGAGATGTAGTTTAAAGAAAGAGGCTTTGGTAGGAGAGCGTACGAGGTGAGGCAGAGAAGGAACTGAGGAAATACAGAGAGAAAAAAGGGATAAGGAATGAGGGATAGGGGGAGATAGAGACAAAGAGAAGCAGAACTAGGAGAGAAGAAGGGAAATAAAGATATGAAGGGGAGGAAGAACAGAGACAGGAAGGAATCGAGGGACAGAAAGCGAGTAAGACAGAGATTAACCGTGTTCTGACCTCCAGCTGCAGCATCGCTGAGCTGCTGTCTGTCTGATTAGAGCTGCTGCATACTGGCCGTGGCACCAAGGACGCCGCAGTGATAGGCAGAACTAAAAGGAGTATTAATTAATCTATGACTTGTTTGACCTCTATTGGGGTAAGAATTGCAATAACATTAATAGAAAAAGCTGTTCCAGTGTATGACCCGACTGCTCTCCTCCACCTCTTCTGTCCATGAGAAGTATCTACGATAACAGCTGAGTGTGGTTGAGTGTCGACATATGTGACTGCAGAATATTCTGACACCAGAGCACCAAGTGTGAGCCACTTCTGGCCTGTATATGATGAGCACTTGC
This sequence comes from Chaetodon trifascialis, assembly GCF_039877785.1. Taxonomy (NCBI): domain Eukaryota; kingdom Metazoa; phylum Chordata; class Actinopteri; order Chaetodontiformes; family Chaetodontidae; genus Chaetodon; species Chaetodon trifascialis. The sequence continues at coordinate 7,296,548 of NC_092060.1, forward strand.
ATAGTTTATTGCAGTGTAAATAGGCAATATTGAGCTGAGAGTCAAATCTAGTTTGGCGTACTCAGAGATGCTTTAGGCCAGTGTCAGTACTTGGATTAGACCAGTGTACTTTGGATCAATTCTGGCCACCACTGGCAGGGAAAGAGGAGTCGCCACAGGTGGTATGGCCCACTCCTGGAATCTGATCGGTAAGCCAATGGCAACTCAACTACCAGATTCATAGCTAGTTGGCTTGTTGGTGTCACGGATGGACTACTAACCAGGTCTACTTGGTACAGGCCCCTGGTCCAGAGCCTCTGTATGCAGGGACATCTAGCATTTCTTGTTGGAAACAACCACACAGAGATGCAAAAAAACACAACACAAACAATATAGAGATCCAAAATTACTATATATAGAGATGGAAATGGAGCGCAAAGAGATTCAAAACAATTCAAAAAGCTGAACTGTTTTGAATCTTGATGGCTACAAAAAGACGCAACCGATTAAAAAAAAGATGCTTAATAACTAAAAAGAGATGCAAAATCAATAAAAAAGAGAAATGCTAATAAATACAAGGTGTAACAAGGGGATTTAGGACCCGATTGCAATACCACCAAAACACAGGTATAGCTTGTTGCAACTTTAATTGCAGGCTTGGCAGAGACAGATAAGCAACAATGAAGTTCAATGATGAGCTCTGAACTATAGTTTCTCAATGGAATACAGATACTCTTGAAATGCTTGGTGAACCAAACATCAAATAGTCACAGGCAGGCAAAGATCCAGCAAGTGTAAGGCAAGACTCATGGTCAGAAAGGTAGAAGGTATTTACCAGGGAACAGGAGAACAGACTCAAAGGCAAGCAGGTTCGGCAATGAGAGCTCAGTCCAAAAAGTAATTGCTGGAGAGCCTTGAATGGAAGCAAAGAACAGCTTGGCACCAAGCAAGTGTGGGAGAGTAGTCCAAATACTAGAGTGATTGGGAATGAATCTCAGGTGTGCGATCAGGCGAGTGGGCAGGTGGGCGTGGCTGGCAAGGGAGTGAGAGTGGCAAGGTACTGACTGAGCAGGTGAACAGATGAAGGAAAATGGCAGCAGGTAAGCGACTCAATATACTGCGACACAAGGTGATGCAAAGTAACTACAGAAAAGATTACAAACAGACTGTAGGGCTTTAAATTTGCTAGCCCATTTCAAAAGTTTTCATTCCCACCCCTGATTCTGCCATTTATCATTAGGCTGGTATGAACAGGCAGCCATGCAAGCAAGCACTGACTACTCATAGGGCAATTTGACAAACTCCTGTAGCTGGTGTAAGCCTGATCCAAACTGTAGTCAGTTTTCACCTGTATGATGGGTGACTCTGGGGGGGATTTCCTATCGTCCAGATTAAATCTTTGCCACAGAGTCAGCCATCTAGGATTGATAGTGTACGTTTTTAAAAGGGCCGGAGAAAAGTTATCATTGTTGAAAGCTTTTCTCGGGCCGTGATTAAAATGAATGCTGCCTCCACAGTGGCTGGCTGCTTAACTTGTCTGTGCTGTGAATTCGTGGTGAGAGCTGGAATATGAAGTGCCAGAGGTGCAGAGAGACAAATACAATAAACAAGAGATATGTACTGACAGAAGAGACAGACGAGGGGAAGAGAGTAGAAGGCAGACTATGAGAAAATTAGTTTGAAGTGTAAGCAAGCAAGCGCTTTTGACAGATCATTGTAGTCTAAACATCTTCACTGGAGCAGCTCATTCCTCTCACTCCCGCTCTCTCTTTGTTAGACTTTATGTCAGCTCCTTTTCTTCACTGTCTCTTAATTCCTAGATAGACTATATGACAGCCTTTTCCTCTCATATCACATAGAATCAACAGAAATATAGTTTTTCTACAACAATATTGCAAACGTCTCCCTGTTCGTACACCACAAGCCAACTAAAGTTTATGCCCATCTGTTGTGCTGCTTTGTGCTTTTGTTTTGTCAGATGTTGAACTATCTTTCATCACAAATGTAGCAGTCCTTATTGGAATAAATTCAGCCTCAATGCATGTGCACAGGTTCTCTTGTATCCTCGAGTAGTTAAGCTGTCAACACACACTGTTTGGCCCAAAGTAGATGGACACACTTGTTAATGAATCTTAATGCCACAGTAATGCCACAGCATACAATATTTCATACAGTCATGCACTTCCAACTATCAATTAAACATGACAATATCCCTGTGCACAAAGTTTGGTGTGGGAGAATTTGAGTAACCTACACAGAGTTCTGACCTGAACACTACCTGCATTGCCCTACATCAATGCCCAGCCTCACTGAAGGCTTGGTCACATCAAAAAGTTGCAGAGCAAAGTTCATCCATACATCCTGATGAAGTGGGTGGTGCAACAGCTTGGTAACATGACTATTCACAAGGATAGTTGATAAACTGCTATCGCTGGCAAGCTAATCACAGATATGCTAGCTAGTCACAAACAAATCTTCCAGACAGCTTTCTTATGAACTGTGTGTAACCAAGGTAGGGTTCCTGGTTCACTAACCAGAAAGTCTGAAAACCAAAAGAGGAATCTCTTTTGAGTAGCAGTTTATACTCCAGCAGATTTATACAAGAAAATCCACTAAAGGGCACTAACAGTTTCCTCTCTTTTGGACCCTCTGCCTCCCTGTTCCATCAAGGGTCAGCATTGTCAAGACGGTTGGTCAACAACAGAAATCTACATGTCAAACTTCACCACAGCTGAACTTGAAAGATCTGCTGATTGTGGTGATTTCATTTAAATGAACTGATATTCCCCTGACATTTTTGTTGTTTTAAATGCTGGTGTGACCGGCCTTCATGCCAGCAAATCTCTGTAAACACATTCCAGAATCTTGTGGAACAATTATCACAGACAGTTGTAATGTTAAGGTCTCAGCGTACGCTGTTCATGTGTCCACATACTTTTGGCCACATAGCACATGATAAGGGGCAGAATCACTATGCATCATCTTGTACCGCTTCAAAGCACCATCACCATAAAAAATAAATCCAAGAACACTGGTATCACTGTCGCCTCACAGCTAGAAGATCCCAGGTTCGATTCCTGCCTGGGGCACTGTGGGCGCTGGGGTGTGTGTCCTCCACCATGCCATCTGCGCAGTGTTCACCTGGGGCATCCTCCATATAAAAAACCCCCTAAAAACATGCAAGAAGATCACCACCTGACCAATGGTGACAAAGAGGAACTGGGTCCCCGGGCGCCGCTGTCAGCTGGCAGCCCACCGCTCCTGGTCTGCAGCGGAGGAAGGACTGACCAGGATGGGTCAAATGCGGAGGAATAATTTCACCCGAAAGCATGGCATTGTGCATGTTGTGTGGTGATCTGTTTCTACAGACAACAGTTTGACAAAATGTTGCTGAGCCCATGTAACGACATCCTGTATCCAATCATGTGTTCACAAAGTGCTGAACCTCATTCCATCCTTGCTTGTGAAAAAAAGAAAAAAGAATTAGCAAATGATCACATTCTGTTCCATTTGTATAAACAAACATGCTCCCTTTTGAATACACAGTTCTAATTAGAATTTGTTTAATTCTTATTCAGGATGCATGCACGACACATTCATTAGATTAGATTGAACTTTATTGATCCCTTTGGGAGGACCCCTCAGGGAAATTGGAGAAAGGTGTGTTGCGTTGGCCTGCCACCCGGGCCTCCTGCGTGGCAGGCGAGAATTCTACCACTGAACCACCAATGCATCTGTTAATTGCTAATTAATGATCATTCATGTAACTTACACTGTATTGTGGTTTCTTTTCTGGCTTAACTCAGAAACTGTGTAAATACTATTAATATGTGTCTATGTCTGCCTTGGTGGCAGTGCAAAGATGACTGCTGACATGTATGACACAGATGTAAGTTGTTTATTACCATTATAGCATATTTTATGGAGTATGAAAAGAAAAAAATATTGTTTTAGTCTATATTTTTGTGTATGTGTGGCTTTTGTGTGAAAACAGTGATTAGTTGCTCCCCACTGTCTTGATACAATGTAAGCTGAGGTTGTTTCCTCCCTCCCAGTCTTATCTGGTTTTGGAGCAGGCCTCTCGGGATGGAGATTAATAGGGACAACATTAAAGAGGTGCTGCTGAATAAAATCCATGTTGAGGTCTCCTCTACCATATGTTTTCATAGAGTGTACACTTCCTTCATTGCATAGGAAACAAGATTTTATTTTCTGTTTTATCAGCCAACTTAACAACTTTAACAGCCAACTTGTTTAGAAATTCAGGTATTTAGTATGCTTTAAGATAAACATAGATATATGTCGAGTTTGCTGAAAGGTTGGGATTGGTCGTATTCATGCAAATGTGCATTTTGTTTTGTTGGGAATGAGAATTTATTCTGCAGTAACTATAGAACAGTGTTTCCCAACCTTTTTGAGCCAAGGCACAAATTTTACATTAGAAAAATAATAAGGCACACCACCAAACAACAATGTCACAAAAATTGAAATATAATGAAAATCTAGTCTCAATTTACTTAACTTACTTACTTAGTGTGAAACCTGGGCCTGTTTAGTCGAACACAAAGCTGATATTCTTGCAGGAATTGAAGAAAGACACACAGGAGGATTTCACCTGATTGGTGCTCCAACCTTTTTTGCGCCACGGACTGCTTTCATGTAAAGCAATAATTTGCCGGACCGGCATAGAAGCGGATAAAAACAAATTATCAAAAATACAACTCAATATTACCCTGAATGTAGTTGTAATTAGTGGGATCTCTGCTTTTGTGTCTCTTCACTGCCTCATTTGCGAGGCATGGTGTGTGAGGATCACCTGAAGCGATAAACCCGTATTTTAAGTAGGACTGCTGATATTTTCTCTTAAATGCAGCTTTCTTTCTCTTGGCAGTTGTAGGCTCTTCGGCACCAAATGGCCCACGGACCGGCCTTAGAGCACCAATCAGGTGAAATTGGATAATCTTCCACAATGATATCTCACGGCACACTTATGTGCCGCGGCACAGTGGTTGGGAAACACTGCTATAAGGAATATAATTTATCAGTGTTTGTTGGTAAAACAGTTTTGAAATTAGCTTTGACTAAAAATGATGTGACGTGTTTCCCCGAAATACCATGTGGTACTTGACATCTCCAGTCTTAAGTAAGTGATAACAACACCTGCAGCATCTTGTGTGATTAGCTGTCTAAACTCATTCTTTGCCACAGACATGTTGTGTTGGCACGCAGTAATGGTCCCGACGGTTGTATCAAATCGAGGTGGATGCAAGGCTGCCAGGTCAGGCTACATTTTCTCACCCAAGAAAAAGAAAACTGCTCCAAAATCCTGAAAAATGAACCTAAAATAGCTGAAAATTAGCATCAGCGCATCCATCCCTTATACATTCAGATGTTAGGCCACAGAAAATCAACAACTGGTGTGGTGTGAACACATTTTTTTACACTGTATGTCATTTACACTGCAAATTACTTGGTGGATGGAATTTATTTTGCATGATTGTGAGAGGCACAACAGGATTTGATTGCATCTGTTTGGTGGTCTACAGCTGCAAATCACAGTTCCTTTGCATTTACACAATGCCCTCAAAGTAGCATCAGAGCTCACCAATTTATAGCAATAAATTGAACATTTTTTGTACAATTTCTGTGGTCTTTAAAAAAAAGATCCTTGTGGTAGCTAGGAAGCTTTCATTTTTTTTTTACTGATTTATTTCTCAACTACTCATTATGCACATCCTAATTAGGGCTTTTAATTCCAGGACGTCACATTGAGAGGGAAGCACTGAGCTGAATAGCATGATTATTGAGGCAAACCTTCAAACAAACCAAGATACCTAAGCTGACTGTTAGTGTTGAAAGAAATAAACAAGGCACAGCTGAACATTTTGTCACTACAATAGGCCATAAATAGAGGATCTAGAGTATTGCATCGACTGCTAAAACAAGCATGCATCCCCAAAAACAAACGCCTACACAACTCCTCCATTGCCATTCTGCCCACATCAGTGACATTCAACAGTGCAAAATCAAGCATATTATCATACAAAAGAAAGAAATGACTATTTTAGATACGACAAGTTTGGTCTCCCTGAAGGAAATAAGATGATCCAGAGAGAGAAACTGCCAAACTAAAGATCCCATCTATAGAGTGATGTTGTACACAGCCAGAAAACCCCTTAAAGTGCCTTCAGACATAACAGTGGGCAAATTTTAGAAGCAATGGCCTGATGAGACAAAACAATGGCAAAGATGTGTCCATGCCAGTTGAAAATGTTTGCTGTTTCAACTGCAAAAATATTCACGCTTAGCTACCCTCAGGCCTTGTGAATATGCTTCACTGATGCACAGAAACAGGAGGAAAAAGGAAGGAGTCTAGAGGGAAATGACAGAAAGAACTTGTTCACCGTCCATGTATCAGTTCTTAGGAGCTACAGCCGCATGTTGGCTGTTTGGAGTGAATGAACACAAGCGTTTAATGCTTCACCGTCAAATTGTGCAAATTACACTGGTTGAAAAGTCGCCTCGAACCAGTCACTTTATGTCTGAACATACCACGTTTTGTATGTTTTCCGGTTTCCTACCAGCAAACAAAATTGATTTCTTTTAACCATGAAGCTGAACTTTACCCTTAACCAAATAGTTTCAGATGACTAAACCATGCACTAAACAATATGCTCTGATGAGTCAGTTTTGTGACAGCCATAGTGTTGGAAGGGATTGATGCATGACCAATTTTATTGTTTCAGCATGAGGACAATCTAATATTACAGTGACTCTGTCCACACCTCGAGTGAGTTAAACGCTCCATGAAATGACTAAACCCACTCCCCATTACTTGTTATTGGGTGCTAGTCTAGAATTCAACGCTGGCCTTCACTAGTGGGGGTAGAGACAGCAGCTTTTAGCATGACACTTCACCAGTTTTTAATATTAAGTCCCATGCTGCACTGCACTGTTATGTTCTGTTGACAAGTTGGACTCAAGTGCCTCTTAAAGATTATTGCAAAGCCATGCTGTTTCAAATTGCATTGCCAAGTGCGCTGAGATTATTAACAAAGCGGTGCTGCTTTTTGCAGTTGACTGTGGAGAAGCAGTAACAGTTGGCTCAGAGCCAAGGAGTATGAATATATTAATGATGATGCATGGGAAGCTTGTAACTCTGATTTTTTCCCCATTTTCTCACTTGAATGGAAAGTTTACATAGCCTTCAATGTGCTGAGTAAGTTCTGTAATCCTCAGACTCATTACAAACCCACTTAAAATTTTAAAGGGGAGGGGAAACAAAATCAATTGGCGAGACAAGAGCTTAGTTTTCAGTGGCTGAAAAGCTTACATTTGGCAAAATCCATGGTGGCATTTGAGAAGCAACATTATTGAAAACAAAATGCATGCTTGCAAGCGAGTGACTGATTAAGTGACCTGTCACTGAGTTAAGTCCAAGAAATCCTGCTGCTATGAGTGACATGTTGACAGCTCACTAAATGGAATTCAGCATTTTAGTACCAGCAAGCCACTCGGGCAACCCATGGCCTTTTCTCTGGGATTTGCATGGAGAATGTAGAATATCATATTATACACAGGCAAACACACATAGTCTGAGGCGAACGGACAGGCAGACAACACATTAACAGTTACTCATGAGGATGAGCCCCCTCTTGTTCACCACACACACACACACACACACACACACACACACACACACACACACACACACACACACACACACACACACACACACACACACACATGCACCATTTAAGTCAGAAATATTTCTCTTTGCTTAGAAAGCAGAGCCATGTGGACTGGTTATGTTATTACCTCATATCCTAGCTGAGCTAAGCTGTGTGTGTGTGTGTGTGTGTGTGTGTGTGTGTGTGTGTGTGTGTGTGTGTGTGTGTTTGTGTGTGTTTGCGTGTGTTTGCATGAGACAGAGAGAAAGAGAGAGCTAGACCAAAGCAGAGAGAGAGGAAGCCATGAATTGCTTTCTTGTGCAGCTGATCCCAAATTGTCTGTTTGCATGTGTGTGAAAATGAAGGTTTTAACCTATATATCTGTGTATGTATGAGGGTTTATTGAATATACGCATGCATAAATTTGGATTTGGGTTCTTTACAACACCACCCAGGCCCACTGTGATCTGTATGTGGTTAAACATTCAGACAACAAATATTGGATTACATTCACACAGGCCTGTTACCGTACCAGCAGCTCAATAACCCTGCTGCTCGGGGCTCACTGTAATTGTTGCAGTTATGGTTAATTAGCTTGCAAACACTGAGGATTCAATCTCAAATCAATATGAGGAGAAAAAAAAGTGTCTGCAGCCTGCTGACCCACAGGTGCCTTTGAATTAAAAGTAAGCACTTAAGGAAATGAGGAGCTGATATCAAAACTGTCATGACTAGCATTTTAGCATCAATAATTCAATATCACTATTATTTTAAGACGAAGGTATAATAGTGTAATTACTATACCAAGAAAGACTGGCAGCTTCTATAGTTTTAGTGAATTTCACATTGTTTGCCAATGGAATGAGTTTGGCAAGAAATCGTATTGTGATGTGAAAAAATGGAAATGAATGCATCTTCCGGCTCAAATGGAGTTGCAGCTTTAAAAGATTCTGGCAAGATTCTGAGTGAAAGGCTGATAGAAGTATCACATCCAAATTTTTTATCCTGTTTAAGCAAAATATGCCTGGCACAGGGATGGTAGACAGGAACCAAGGTGTACTGAGAATGTTTTGTGAATCATAATTGGCACTAACAGTAACAGCAGCGTGGAAATAAGGGTACCAATTTTCTTGAATATGGTGTAATTTTCTTGACAGTAATTATAGTTGTCATTTTAAACTGCACACCCAAATACTTTCAAGTATCTAAATGAAACACTGTATTTCAGCCTGGCCTTACCTCCTCCATGTTTGACAATAACCAAACCAACCGGGCTCGAGTAGCTCACTTATCCTACTATGGAGGATATGGGGAGACTAACCCACCTCCCACCAGTTAGGGGAAGCATTTAGAGTTTCTGTGCAGTGCTGACATTTATACTGATACAACTTGTGTTGTAGCTGTTGTTTGACTAATCATGCAAAGGTGAATGCCTTTATGTTTCATTGATTTCAAACAAACTGGATGAGACACTTACTAGTCGGTAAAGTTAGGCTAATGTTAGCTAGAATTAATGCTTGAGTCAAACCTGTAGAACATGCTGAATGTAACTCGATGGCTTCTCCACTGTGCTCATTAGCACTTGATGCACAAAATTAACACTAATGTTGTTTAGTTTGCTGTTTCCATTGCTGTTTCAATGTGTAATGTAATTAAGCTAGTTAAAGTTAGCTTACACTGTCAATTTAATAAATGTGTTGTGGCTTCCTTTAGATTAATGTGAGGCAGTTGACTGGCTCTGATGATAATGGAGGAGTCAGGACCGTGCATTGAGGGAATGTTGATAAAGAAGGTCCTAACTCCTGAAAAGGGTTAAACTCTAGCTTGCTTCTTCCCTTTCCCTGTGTTTCCCTGACCCCTCTGTGTCATATCAGTCTCTCCCTGTGTCTGTCTTTGTGTGTGTGTGTGTGTGTGTGTGTGTGTGTGTGTGTGTGTGTGTGTGTGTGTGTGTGTGTGTGTGTGTGTGTGTGTGTGTGTGTCTGGACTGGGCGTTTCCCTGCAATCTTAGTTCACCTACACCTGCTCAGCCACCACAGCTGCAGCCAATCCACAATCAGCAACCACAGGATAAAAACCCAGATCTCTTCACCAGTCTTCACCAGATTGTTGTACTCACTAGCCTGCATGGTGACAAGTCTCGTCCACCTGGCTCACCCTTCTTCTTGTTGTACAGCTTCAGAGTTTACCTTGTCTGTTTTTCGAGTGACTCAAACTATTTTCCTTGTGTCTCGAATCTGCTAACTGCCCAGCTCCAGTCCACCACCTGCAGAAACCGCTGACTCAACTTCATCTTTGTGAACATTATCCGGCTTTCTGTGGCAATAAATTCCTTTTACTATTACAGTCCTCGATTTTCTGTGTTCTGCATTTAGAGTTCAGCCATTATACTGTTGCACTTTTCTTCTGTATAAGTGCTGTTGTTCTACTCACAGAGTGCATGCAATGGTCTCACATGTATAGTCAAATTGAGTTAATTTTAACTCACAGAAAGTTTAGAGTTTATTCCTAAGGCTAGAATTTTGTGTGTGTGTGTGTGTGTGCGTGCGTGCGTGCGTGCGTGCGTGTGTGTATACATGGATTGCTGAGAACTGAAAATCCATGGGAGCTGTTCTCTTTGAAGCAGCAGAAGAACAGCAAATGGAAAATGAACCTGCATCTCCTGAGCGTATTGCAGTTGCTAGGTTATCCTGAAATTACTTGCAAGGTGTCTCCCTGAGCTCTCTCTTTCATTCCCCCATGCCTTTTCTTCTCCCCCTATCATTCCTGCCTTCATTCATGCCCTTCCCATCCTCCACCCATCCACTGTGGATGTTTCCTTATACTGTAGGTCATCTCGCCTTTTCCCCTCACCCACACCCACATTCCTATATCCATTTTTCAACATTACTTCTGTTATTTTTGAATCTCATCCCACCTCATCCATTTTATTACCTCTATCTGTTGCAAGCAGTGAAGCATAATTGCATTGTTGGAGTGGCGTTCCTTCTCTTTGATTTCCCCCTGGGCTGAAAAGGTTTAGATATATGTGCCAGAATACTAACAGTTTGTTGTTTGAGGTTCAATGGAAAATAAATGAGTGAATTATAAACAGAAAAGGCACCAGAAGGTGATGGATTTTGCTAAGATGCAGTTGGCTAATCAGAAGTATATACTATGTAAATACACTGGGTATCAAACAAATCCAGAGGTTTTGTTTAGGACAACATGTTGTGTGGCTTTTTTTGTACATTAAAAGTACTGTTATGTCATTTATGTGCTTTAAAAAAGTTCTTTCACTGGAGTGAATTTCAGTACTTAATTTTATAACTACATTGATGCAAAGTTACTCTGAGTGACTGGTGCAGTCTGCAAATCTTTTGATTTGACAAGAGTAAAAGGGAAAATTTCAATATGTTCAAAATAAATAATTATAAGACTTCAGTTCCTTTATGGGAGGAGTAACACTTCTCATAACACCAAACCCATCAAAGGTTTTTCTTAAAAATTAGACAACATGCCACCCCAAGCTGAACCTTGAGTGATTGATACTATGAAGTTATCAATGCATGTACAGCTTATAATTTACTCTATGGCACCACCACTACAGCTGCTTTCTCATGGAGGAACATTCCTTTGTGCTGTTTGTGTAAAGAGTTAAGATACTGCAACACCAAATGCAATATGAAACTTGTATTTCAGGGTGTTGTAGCATTAGTGATAAGCGTGTTGCTGTGAGTTGTTGCAGGTGCTGTTAGGTGGATTTATTTACCTTTGGAGAGAGCCAGGCTAGCTGTTTTCCTCTGCTTCTTGTCTTTATGTTAAGCTAAGCTAACCAGTTGGTAGTTGTAGCTTCATATTTACCATATAGATTGTGTAATTATCCATTTGAAGCCATTAGCCATGTTTTGACCTGTGCTTCAAAGTCACAGGTAGGTGGTGTTGTATATGTTCAGACTTTATCAGCTATGAAAAGAACAAAAAAACAAATATGAAGACATAAGTCTTGTAAATGAAAATGTGATTTTTAGATCATCATGCTTACAGGCACCTGACATGTTTTTAGAGAAATGAAAGTTGGGTGAACTATATTTTACATTTTTTCAACCACATCAGTTAAGTGAGCAGCATAACATGGATACAGTGTTAAAAAATGTAATATTGCAAGCGTGTATGCACCTCTCGAAAGTTTATTGTGCAGCAGCAAGCAGTCCAATTTTCCCTGAGTACTCCACAAGCTCTCAGTCCAAAGAGCCATCTGAGTGTCATACATGAGATGAAGAATTATCCTTTTAGTGTACTTCAGTGTGAGCTGAATTATTTGGATCTAAAATGGCGTCATTGCCTATCAGATAATTTGGTTCTCTGCAATGCATCAAACGCTTTTGATGTACTGGTCAAAGCAAAATGATTCCATTGCTTCATACTTGAAAGGAGTGGAAGCGCCTCTCAGGTCATTATAGCTCAAGGCGGCCCAAGTTGGCTTGATGGAAGATTCCAGATATTAGGACTGATAATACTTGACCTTTCTTGAACAAAAGGTTACGCAATCTTTTCTGCTTAGCTACTTCATGAACCTCAGGGGCTGATTTCACCAGCGTACAATCTCAGTTAAAATCATCTCTCTTGGCGGTTGGGCTTAATACAGACACTACGGTAAAAGAGACATTATTTTGCAGGAGGCGCTTAACAAAAACAAAACAAAAGAAAACATGATATTCAAGCATTCTTCCATAGGCCAAGCTCAGCTAAGCTTTGCTAAGGACTGCAGATGTGATATACATTCATGCTGGAAAAAAAGCCACAGTTGTCAGTTAAATTGACTGTGGGGTAGACTGAAAGGTCAATGCTGTCCTTCGGTTCCGGTTAATAATGCTCTGATATCACAAGTATTAATTCTGGCACATTCATTTGCAGCACCTTGAGCAAATGTAAGGCCACACAATCTCCCAAGAAACCTAAGGAACTGTATTCATCATAGAATCATTCATCATAGAGTGCCCAGTCTTCCGCACCGAACTCGTCTACAGTCATTAAGATACAAACAGATACAGAGTAGTCATGGTAGACGCATTTCTGAAAGGCTCTTAAATCTCCTCTGAGGGGTGACGCACATGGCCTTTGTAAGGGAGAGTAATTCTGTGACTGTCATTGTTGAGCTGCTATGTCCACAGTTTTAAAGGAAATGGAGTCGATCCTGTTTTGAGCAGTGGTTGTTCAACAGCTCCACAGCTCCAGCATAATAGGATTCAAATGTATGAGCGCAATTGACTGAACATGCATGTGTGCTTTCCATGCTGTAGTTTCTTTGACCACTCATTCGCATCTATTTAATTCTGTTTTATTCAATTTTATTTATACACTTCCATATACAGCCGGCACAGACCATACTCTTTATCTACAGAGACCCAACAGTTCCCTCATGAGGAAGCACTTGATGACAGTGGTGAGGAAAAACTTCCTTTTAACAGGCAGAAACCTCAGGCAGAACCAGGCTCTTGGTGGGTGGGCATCTGCCTCCCCCGGTACAACAGTAACTACAGTGTCTTCATCCCATGAGCAGAAGTCAGCTGATAATGCAACTAAAGTGTAGTCTTCACCACGTTAAATGTTAGAAGATACAAGGCCCATTCTTTTATCGTTCTACAATATGTGGTTATATGCTAAATGCTAATTGTATCCTCCGACAATTGGGGGGAACTGTTTGTCTTTAATCACTGAATAAATTGTGTTTTGTATCCAAAATCAAATGTAGCAAGTGGTATTGTTAAAATATTAATCATGTGGTAAACTTTACCATTAACCCTAACTTTAATCATATTTATTTTACATTGACAGTGAATTTGCAACAACACTGTCATTGAACATAATCTGGGGTTTTGCAGAATTGTTCAGTATCAGCATTCTTTTTTGGCACTCACCTTCCTGGAATGATGCTTTCTATAACAAGTTATCTTCGTGCTTGAGTCAAGACAAAGTGGAGAACAGTAAAAAGAAAACCTCGTGAATTTGGGAGCAGACAGTTTACAGTTAATGCTTTGAACTAAAAGTCAAAATTGTTGTCACTCTTATACTTGAGATGTTCAGCATATTTTTGCACCATAATGTCATCCACTATGCGTGCTGAGATATGTTTTGTTGCATTGATGATTTGACTATTTTACACAGGAAGCACACTTTTGTGAAAAAAAAACAAAAAAACAAAAAAAACAAAACGTTCATTGTTCAAGCCTATTTACTAAATCATGTTCTGTTCCTTTGGTTAACACAGCTGGCTTCACAAACACAGAAAACAACTGTGTAGGACTCATTTTCTGAAGAAATGTTGCCACTGGAGGCCATAGTACTTAACATCAAAAAACATATTGTGCATATGACGTGACCTTAGCAGTATACTTTCATTCACAAGATTTCATTCTGTTCAAAGACTTTGTCACAGTCCAAAGCATTGTAGCTTTCTGTACAATTTTCTATACAATGGCACCTGTCACTTTCAACAGCAGAGGCAAATCATTTCTGTGCAGAACGGGCCAGAACTGTACTGTCCTCCAATGAATTCACCAAATATCATGGAAATGTTGTACTGCTCTATCCATGTAGGAAAACCAGCCATTTGGCTCACTACACATTCACCACGTTACGCTAACAGCGTGATGAGAGATAGCATTGTAATCTAGACCACTTTTGAAAACTTGTTTCAGAAGTTACATGAACAAATAGAACAAATGCTTTCTAAACAATGAGCATACAGCACATTGGATCTACAATATGATTTCCGGGCTATGAGTCATTCACACATGCATATTTACTCCAGCATTTGTGAAGTCCCCGGGTAATATCACTGTGTATTTGCCAATTTGCATAGTGTTGGTAGACCTCAGTCAGCAGCACCTCTATGCTGGGGTTTGTTTGAGAACATAATAATTCACACCTCTACGATTGCAAATCTATAGTTTTAACACTGTAGTGATGTGTTGTCTTCATTCCCTGTGTAGCAAATTATTTTATTGAGAATAATATTATACAGCATCTGGTCTTGCCCTTCTGGTTTTACTTCCATTTTTCTTTTGCCACACCTACAGATAGCACTGGCATGAATGAAGCATGTCAACAACTACTGGGTGGATTGCCATGAAATTTGGTTCCTGACTTTTGCTCTAGTCCCATCATCTAGGAACTTTGTCCAATAAGACATCCCTTTTGATCTTCTTGCTAAACATGAATGGGTTTCTTCAAGGAGGAAACCCCAGGTGAACACAGGGAGAACATGCAAACTCCACACAGAAAGGCAGGCACCGAAGGCATGGTGGAGGACACGCCCCCCGGCGCCCACAGTGGGAATCGAACCCGGGACCTTCTAGCTGTGAGGCAACAGTGTTACCACCGTGCCACCATTTATATAACCTAATACCAGCTAAACTAATATTAGATTAGATGATCCCTTTGGGAGGACCCCTCAGCTAAATTGGACTTATGGACATCAGCCTCAGCAGAGTTTTGTGTCTGGTGCATATTGGCAAAGGTTAGTATGCTGACATGTTAATCTAAGATGTGACCATGAAGTGAATGTGCATGTTAGTATTGTTATTGTGAATCAGCTCAAAGCCCGAGGATTCTGGATATATTCTAGGCTACATTGTGATTTTTATTTTTTTTTTTAAACTGGTCCTAAGTCACTTTAAACAATCAGGCTCAGCATGTAGCTGAGAACTGAGCTGAGGCAGGTAGAAAACTGTTGTTACTGCTAACAAATGGGCTGATTGGTACCCAAAATACCAAACTTTGGATATTAGGGTCAACAGTTCTTTTCCAGATGGAGTTTTAGGTCTGTAGGACTGCTATGTTCAGGGACGTCATTTTTCATGCATATTGTGGTTGACTGAACTGTTAGATTGCATTACATGAACACATACATTTAGTCAATTATGCAATTACGTCCTTATGTCCCAAATCGATGTTCGTAAATGTACATGTATTCATCTTCCGAACATCGATTTGGGACATAAGGACTTACACATGCTGACTCAGGAATGAGCACAGGCATTGATTGCTTATTGACTACTTGTTTGCAATTAAAACTCAGCACATTATCGAGACAGCTTTGTGCTTAATCAGTGTATATATTGAACGCTATTGTTTGTTGTGCATAATGTGTGAATTCTTTAGGATACAAACCAACAACTTCTGTAAATTTGTAAGGAAGCAAAGCTGTCATGCCTGTGGTTGGATTATAACATTGCCCTCCAATAAAGCTCTGCTCCTCCAGAGTTAAGTAAGATGTTTATCAAATGCTTCTTATTCTTTCAAATACTTCTTCTTCTACCTGCCCTAAATACACATTATAAGTATTATACTAGGTATAGGTAGATTTTGAAACTAAGTCCAGCATGATTGTTCAGCAAGCAATTTGTACGAAGGAATGATTAGCCATAGTATAATCATTCTAACATCCATTGACACCAGAACATGGGGAGTCATATTATCGACAGTAATGTGTGTTTCCTTTCATTAGCAACTCAACTTTTTTGATAAACATCTAAATATGAAGTAAGAAATTATATCAACTATTTGTAGAAGAAAGAAAGGTGCAGTTTAGTCTGACTATAAGCCATTTTTCCATTAAAAAATCATTAAATTAAGTATGTGAAATACCCCAACAACTGGGAACTGTGTGCAGTTTTTCAACTTCTTAACAGACTAGATTTACATCAGTCTGCGGCTCAGGAGGTAGAGTGGTTGTCCACTTATCAGGAGGTTGGTGGTTCAATCCCTGGCCTCTACATGTCAAAGTATCCTTGGGCAAGATACAAACCCCAAATTTCCCTCAATGTGTGAGTGTGTGTGAATGATTCATGAAAAAAAAAAAAATATATATATATATATTTTAATGTAGATTGTTTGTTAAATGTAATTAATTTTGGGACTGTGTAATGACTTTGTGTAAGTAAGGACTGATATTCAATATGTTGACTGGTTCTATTTTGTATAAGCTTTGCCCTCTAAGAGCTGTTGCTATTGGGTTTAACCAACGCTTGTAGATTTCCTGCCACTGTATCAACGAGGATCCCTCTTGGGAGAGCCATGTCATACGCATCATCTCTCTCCGTCTGTGGTGGGATGTACAAGTCTCTGGTAGTGGGGGAAGATGGGAGAATCATCCTACCACATTAACTGCCTGGAACTTCAAGGTGCATAAAGTGTTAAAACACTTCGCTCCACTGCATCAAACAGACACGTCAGTGTACGAACAGAGAACATGACAGTGAGTGGGACGTCAGCCGTCAGGAGTCCAGGAGTCTGCTGTGCGCTCACATGGACACCATTTCCATCAAAGCGGTGTGCATCCCACGGTACAGAACCTCGTTGCACACTTGATGTCTCATGACGGTCCCTCACACGAGTGGTCACACACTTGTTCAGATGTTGTGCCTGTCATGTTAGCCTACCTTCAGACACTGATTGATAACAGTTCCAGCTACAACCACAATTCTTAACAAGTTTGAATGCTATGTAACATTCATCCATCCATTGTCTATACCCGACCATCCCTTTCGGGGTTGCGGGGGGGCTGGAGCCTATCCCAGCTGCCATTGGGCGGAAGACGGGGTACACCTTGAACCGTTTGCCAGTCGATTGCAGGGCAACATATATAGACATACAACCATTCACGCTCACACTCACACCTAAGGACAATTTAGAGTCACCAATTAACCTAATGTTTTTTGCATGTTTTTGGTCTGTGGGAGGAAGCCGGAGTACCCGGAGAGAACCCACGCATGCACGGGAAGAACATGCAAACTTCACACAGAAAGGCCCCCGCCCGACCCGGGGATCGAACCAGCGACATTCCACAGGTAAACAGGTTGATTGGTGACATGTGATAGTATCATGATTGGGTATGAAAGGAGCATCCTGGAAAGGCTCAGTCGTTCAAAAGCTAGAATGGAGAGAAGTTCAACACTTTGTGAACATGTGATCATACAAAGGATTTCACTGCATGGACTCAAGACCATAGTTTGTTTTCAAATGATTGCATTCATCTCCAATTTTTTTTGGAATCAGGTTATCCAATTAAAGTGTATGCTGCAGCCATTTCATCCTGCCAGGAAGGTTATGGAGAAAGATTGTTTATTCCTATGGTGACGCTCTTTTGAAAGGGACAGAAATCTGTTGTGTGCTCTTTGGCACCACAGTGGGATTTAATCCTGGTGCTGTGCGCTGTGGGAGGTCCTTCTTTTGAGCCAATAGCCCAAATCGCTCTCAAGATGTTATCTATTAAAAGAGAGGTCCACCTAACCCAGGTGTCGGGTCAACAATATGAAAATATCTTAAGGGAAAATGATGATGATCAATTCCAAATGGCAAACTGAGAGATTCACAGGGAATATTGCTGTAGGGAAAACAGTCTAAATATGGCATAAACAAAGTGCTCTTGACACCTTCTGCAGGATACAGAGTAGTTATATATATGGGAATTAGGATGCATTTTATGTAATATTAATATATGTAAATCTGCCTTTCAGGGCATTGCGAAAATGCAAAGGAGTATATATTTAGGATTAAGTAAAAACTGATGTCAATGCTCTCACCACAGTTATGGGGTAAACAACAACTACAAATGGATTTTACCAGACTCCACTGGGGAGACATTCAGATTGGTGATGCATCACAAAATGCCAGCAGCCTTTTGCCTTTTCCCTCATTAAATCTGCACTGCAGAGTCATGTTATGGTCAACTCCAGCCATCCGCCCACTCACTGCCAGACCCACAAATACAGGCACACAAGCACAGTAGTACACACAAGCACAGGAATGCATGAACGCACAAACACCGAGAACACCCGTGGGTGGTCAGTTCGCTTGTTTGGTTGTACTTGCAGTGGTTGAAGACTGCCGTGCCTGAAGGCCTACAAATATTAAGAAGTCAGTGTGTAAGACTTCCACTATGTTTATGTCTGTTTATGTGTGATTGACTGTGTAATTAGTTTTGTTGTCTGTTGCAAACAAAACCAAGAGTCCCACAGCCTTGAAAATGGTTCCTAGGAGCTGCAATGTTTTTTAGAACTTGCCATGAGAATAAGTCACAGATGAAACAAACAACATGAGGAATTTACTATTCTCCACTGTCATGGCATTTCATCTTATTACATGATGCAATATCATTTGTGAGAATGGAAATCTTGATGTGGTGGAGGTTGAGGAAGGCCAAGGAAACACTAAAACCAATAGATTTCTGGGGACCATGACTGGGTTGGATTAGGTTTAAAGTAAGATTCTGAGAATGGGTTTAAAGTAATGCTAGCTTGTATTTAAAGATGTAAACTATTACATACAATTATTTTCAAGAGTGTGTGTGTCTGTGTGTCCCACAGTAGCTCTCGTGTCATGATTAAATGATGGTGGGTAATGTTGTCTGTCAAAACTCCATTCATTATTGAATCAAGTTACAGGAAATAAAAAGGCATCATTCAGATAACATTAAAATAATCTTGCTCCCTGTGTGTCTTTTTACTTCTCCATCTTCCAATGACCTCAAAACTGTATTGCACCCCCTGATATGTTAATGTATCTGTGTGCATAAAAGTTACTTAGATAAAAGACTGCCACTCACATAGTAGGGTTTTAGAAGGGGCCTTTTATTTAGAGGTTGTTCGTGGAGTAGTTATTAGATGGTTTTGAGAAAGAAAAAAAAAAGAAAAAAAAAAGCCTTCTGCAGAATTTTTTAGTTAAAATTGAAATGTGTAAAAAGTGCAGAGGACAAAGTTAACAAGTAGCTGGTAAACAATCACAGTGCAGCACGTTGTAGTTGGAGGAGACCAAAGCACAGCTAAAAGGAAAATAAATATTGAACTTCCATTGATCAGATGGCCAGGAATACAACTTCAAATGATTTTTTTTCACTGAATAGTCTCAATATCTCCATAGGCAACCATTCACCATATACATTTTATTAGGATATTATATGTCAGTGTTGTGTTTCTAGCTTGTTGTGCTGCTCCCAAGTGACCAAAAATCAGTTAATACTTATTTTAAGTATTAAAATACTCCCTGAGGCAACCTTTAACCAATTAAGGTTGGTTAAAGGTTGCCTCATGGAGTAAAGGAGCAAACACTGACTGTTGGAAGTCATCTTCAGCCTTTGTGTGGACGAATAATAACATTGTGCTGCTTTTGCCTTTGCTACTTGCAGTGTGTCTACACAGGGGGTGTTTCAGATGAGCTTTGCAGTTGTCCATCTCAAACATCGTCATTGGACAGATCTGCTTATATTTTGATCAACACACCTGCTTACACAGGCAGTGTAATGGCTTATGTTGCACACATGTAAACTTGTGTGATTGTTGTGTTGGGCCCAGAACACGGCCAAAATGTGGGTGACATACACTTAATAATCATCTCAAGCATTTTTTTTATATTTTGCCCCATGGGAGTGTTTCTGTACACACACACACACACACACACACATATATATATTATGGCATGCCGTTCAGGAAATTAATCTTTGAACATATAGAATGAAACTGTGAATATATTGAATGGATCCTTGAATATATTGAATGGATCCTTGAATATATTGAATGGATCCTTGAATATATTGAATGAATCCTTGAATATATTGACTGAAACCTTGAATATTTTGAATGAAACTTTGAATGAAACTTGAATATGTTGAATGAAACTGTGAACATATGGAGTGAACCTTGAATATATTGAATGAAGCTTGAATATATTGAATCAAACTTGAATATATTGAATGAAACTTGAATATATTGAATGAAGCTTGACTGACGTCAACAAGGCACTGTCGCCATCTTGCAATTAGTATCGTGTAATGTGTGGATACTGCTGCAGCAAGAGGTGACATGAGTCAGTCAGCACGGGACCTTGTTGCTGCAATTTTATGCAACGAGGACATGATAAACTCATTAGCAAATGCGTGCCAAAATCCGGATATCCGTAGGCCTACCCAACACCGGACAACCACTTCTGATGAAGAAGTTCGGTCACTTTTTAATCGTGTCAGACCTCCAACAGGCCAGGCAGCTTATTTAAACATTACTTACCTCGGCCTTCCTCTCTGAGATGCAGAATGTGTGCCCATGCCATGCGCTTGTACATCAACCTCCAGCTGGGATGTTATGTCCACCAACATCTCCCTTAGAGACTCGCAAATTCCTTCCAGAATGACGCATAATGTTCTTTCAGCAATGTTTTGTTGAATATTATTACCCATAAGCACTATGAATGCTGCAACAATGGAGATATGATCCTAAAGGTGACGCGATATAGTTTCCAAACTGTTAGTGTCATTTGGAGTACAACCAGTTGCAAAAAAGTTTTCCAGTTCAAGAAAGTATTGGAATATTTCAACTGTTGCCATTTTGCAAAAGAAGGCAGCGTTCAGAAGGCTGTCACTTTGATGAAAAGGACACAACTAGGTTTTTTATTTCATTCAGTGTTCACAATTTTGTAGAAGCATATTAAAGCTTCATTCAATAAATTTTCATTCAATATATTCAAGTTTCATTCCATATATTCACGGTTTCATTCAATATATTCAAGGATTTATTCAATATATTCATGGTTCATTCCATATATTCAAAGCTTCATTCAATATATTCAAGGTTCATTCCATATATTCACAGTTTCATTCAACATATTCAAGTTTCATTCAATATATTCAAGTTTCATTCAATATATTCAAAGTTTCATTCAAAATATTCAAAGTTTCATTCAAAATATTCAAGATTTCAGTCAATATATTCAAAGATTAATTTCCTGAACGGCATGCCATAATATATATATATATATATATATACACACACACACACACACACACACATAAAATCAGAAGGGGCTTTGTGCGTGTTTCACTGGGATGAAACACTTCTTTAACTGTTTGCTTTGTTGGCTGAGAAACACACACAAACAAATGCACATACGCATGCAGTATTACATCAGGTTCTGACTCCTCTGCTGGTATCATTCCCTTGGCTTTACTTACTTCATTAATATCCTGACATGCTTTGTGTTCCCTTATCAAATGCTGCGCAGCATGTTTATTTTAAATATTTGAAGTATAAAATTAAATTTGTAAGAGGCACGGGCATGTTGTCTCATATCTTTTTATTCTCAACACATTTTTTTTGTCTATTTGTTGTTTGTGTGTAGAAAGCATTTTGTCGGTCATCACATAGTTGGTTTAAAATCTTCAGAGGATGCTGAAATCAGGTCTGTCAGGCGAAAATAATCCCTCCAGCCTGTCATCTTTCATGCCAATATTTCCTTTGGTTTTTCACAGTATGTGTGTTTGCCTTTTGTTTTGTAACTTGAGAAATACAATATGTCCTCACATTTCCCCTGACCGTTCCGAGGAAGGTTTGGTTAACTGGTTTCACTGTGCTGCTGACTGCCACCAAAAAAGCCTCCTTTTCCTTTGAAAGTATTCTTTGATTGTGCGAGTGTTCATTAGAGAGGACATAAAAACATTAGCTGTTTGTATAGTTTTCTACTTTTCTCCATGACATATTGATTTCATTTCAGTGGACATTTTCCAATAAAATTAATAGATATTTTTATTGTATTCCTTGGTTGTATTATAATAATAATATTGTATTTTGTAGGGGGGGGTGTCAAACAAAGTGTTAGAACTTTTTGGGGGGGTGTCAGTGAAAACACTTTAGTTATCATGAATGTTCTCCATTTTCACTTTCTCGCTTTATCTGTTGAGGATTTGAAAGAGTTCTGATTGTGACAGTGATGTCATTGGTTGCCCAGGTAGTGTGGCCGAGTGGTCTAAGGCGCTGGATTAAGGCTCCAGTCTCTCAGGAGACGTGGGTTCAAATCCCACCACTGCCATATGAGTGCAATTGTCATAGACAGTTCTATGTCTGTCGTGTTGAACATGTGTGTCTTTGTTATCATGTGGGCAGGAAATTTTATCATCACACAAATGGTGACTTCAGTTAAATCATGATGACATCACAAGTGGTCAAAGAACTGTTTATTGTTGCTGCATGAACCAAGAAATCCATTTTGGATGAGTGGTCTATGGTGTTGGGTTTAAATGGTCTTCTTCTATTCTTCTTATATAACTTCATGGATATGATTCAGAAAGTGGGGAAATTTAGCAGACAGAGGGTCTTTGGCCAGTCCAACACAGGTTTCTTGTAGTTATGTTAATACTAAAATTAGTAATCGATGAACTGGATGGGCGGCACGGTGGCACAGCAGGTAGTGCGCATGCCTCACAGCAAGAAGATCGCTGGTTTGATCCCTGGGTCGGGCCTTTCTGTTTGAAGTTTGCATGTTCTTCCCGTGCATGTGTGGGTTCTCTCCGGGTACTCCGGCTTCCTCCCACAGACCAAAAACATGCTCATTAGGTTAAGTGGTGACTCTAAATTGTCCTTAGGTGTGAGTGTGAGCATGAATGGTTGTCTGTCTGTATGTGTTGCCCTGCGATCGACTGGCGACCGGTTCAGGGTGTACCCTGCCTCTCGCCCAATGACAGCTGGGATAGGCTCCAGCCCCCCTGCAACCCCGAAAGGGATAGTTGGGCATAGACAATGGATGGATGGATGGATGAACTGGATGATGATAAATCCCTGACTTTCACCGGACTCGTCCTCATTTTCATTTTCAGAATATAAGCATGCAAGTTCTTATGTTCTCTAGGACTTTCAATATACGCATTTCTACTTGCAATCCAATTTCTACTTTCAATCATTCTTCAACTTCCTTTGTGTAGTACCATTTCAGTTAACAGATAAGTGGTCTCATAAAGCACAAATTGTGGGTGTAAGTCTCAGAAGGAGAGCAGTGCAGTGCAGCAGAAGTATGTTGGATCCATAAGATGTTGATTGAAATGTAAAGTTTGTCATCCATCAAGACTCTAGAGAAATATGAGCAAAGATAGTGTGTGTGTGTGTGTGTGTGTGTGTGTGTGTGTGTGTGTGTGTGTGTGAGAACTCTGTACAGGTGTGGAGTTTATGACTTTGTCTGCATCTTTATATGAGATTGAAAACAAAAACATCCCTGTGTGATTCCTTTTTATTGACAGTGTTCATGTGGACGTGGCACTTCTAGCTGCTTTTAGATTTCCTGTCTCCACACATACTCACTTGTCCTGTGAATCAGATTTTGTTTATTTTCTCTCAATGGTCACCTGTCCTAGACCCCCCCCCCCCCCCCCCTTTTTTTTTTATATATATTAAAGCATGTCTGCATGACAAAGTTGTGGCAAAGAAATAAGAACTTGTGTTACCTCTCCTTTCCCCATTTCCTCAGGGAATGAAATGATTGGGTGGTGCTGAGATGAAACCAAGAGGAAAAACAGAAAAAAAAAACAAACACTAAATTTAGAGAGGGCCTTCAATTTTCACATTTTTCATGTTTTTAGCAGCCACCATAGGTTCTCCTACACCCTTGAAAGGGACAAGGGAGGTGAGGAGTACTCAGCTTGTCACTACTAGATACTACTAAATCCTCCATAGTTGACCTTTAAAACCACCTAAACTCATTTCACCCACCTTTTGCATTTCACCCACCTTTTGCAGTTTGTGGAATACAGTTAACCACAAAATCGAGCACCAAATACTCGTTTAGCCAAGCCAGTCCACCCCTTTACCTTACATTTTGTGGATGTCCTACAACAATGTCCTAAATTAAAGAGCATCGACTGTTTTTTAAGTGTGATTCATTGTTACACAGGTTTTCATTGATTCCTTTTATTTGTTGCACTACCTAACTGCTGTGAAGGCAGGAAAAAACGCACAACACACGCACACACATTCAAAGATTAATTGTGGACACCATGCCATTTACTGCAAATGGGCATGACAGTATGAATGTTGGCTATTCAAAAGATGAGTGCCTATTGTTGACACATATATAATACATGTGCATAATCTTGCTGGTTCTAAACAGTGCTTGAGTCTTGCGGCTCAGCTGTAGATTATATATATATATATATATATATATATATATATGTCCTTGAATCTTGAATTACACTGAACCCCCCCCCAGCTACAGAGTTGCATTTGTGTATCTGACCATGACTTCTGACCGCAGTGTTGAGGAGGAAAACAGAACGGAGAAAGACTTTGGGAAAACAGTGAAACAACCCTTTTCCTACGACGATTCAGAGGAGGTACATGTTTTGTGGGTTGAGCTATGTTGCTATCTCAGGCAAGCAGCAACCTCCAGGGCTGAAAAAACTGTTTTGGTCTCTGTAGCTAATTTCCCCATTCATGACAACTGTAATGTAGGTGAATTCTAATAGAACTCACTGTTTAAATGATTTTAAGGCTTAAAGTTATGCATGATCATGGGCATGGCTACTTTCACACACAGGAGTTGAGTTGAGTCAGGCACTGCCAAGATGGTGACGGTCGGAGCCACTGTCACTGAGCTTCACAACGGCTCCTCAGAAAGCTGTACATGATGTCACAGAGACTGTGTCCATGTTTTATAGTGTATGATCTAAGGCAATGTTCCCACATTCTCATTTGTCCTCACTTCTCTTTTCTGTTGCTCTTTCTGGGGAGTTGAGGTACAAGAAAAGAGGATTGGAGGGAAGTTTGCTTTTGTTGCTGTCTGCTGTTTTGTTTGTCAAAGGTGCTTTGACTGAGCATTCATGCCAGTTTCCAGCGAAGCACTGCTACCACAAGATATGCTGCTGGAAATAGATAGGTGGGTAGATAGAGACAGACAGACAGACGGCGACACAGGAACTGACTGCAGGGAAGCAAAAAGGACTCTGTATATAATGCCAGAGCCCTGCAAAATCCTCTTTTATCTACAGAAACTTTTTAGAAATGGAGAAAAATGGCCCTTTTCCCCCACTGACATCTCTGCAACTGTGGTATTTTATAAATCATTACAGCAGGGCTGGCTTAAATCATTTTCTATACATGTGAGGTGCAACGTTACCTTTCATTTTCAGTCCAAAGGAAATAAAAACTGATGCCACGAGGCTTCCAGACACCGTGTATAAAGTACTGTAGAAGTGTGTGTTGGTGTATTTGAACTAGATTTCAGCGATGCTGTTTTATTTTTGTTTTGTGACTCTTTCTTTCCAGGGGGGTTGAGGTAAACAGAGGCTCAGGGAAGCAGAAGTGATTTGAAGGGATTTGAGGAAGGTGGAGTATTTTGGTTATTGCTTTCTACCAGCTATTTAAGACTTAAAAGACTTGCTGCATACTTGTAACTCTGGAAAAGAAAACAGCATCATTAAAACTGACATTTTGATGAGGATGTCGCCTCCCTCAGGGTGACACATCTGGTGAAAGGTGGCTTGCTTCCATAATAAAAGTTTACTCTTCATTAGCTCAAAATGCAGCTAAACTGAAGCTGCAGGAGGCAAGGTTATTATGTCCAAAATACACTTATTTCTTAGCTTAAATCATGATCCAAGGCTGCATTACAGGAGCGTTTCAACCCATTAGATAAGACACCATGTGTATGCCTGACTGAATATTGCTGTCTTTTAAACACAAATACACAGTGAGTGGCAGTGAGTCAATGGTGAGCGAGCACTCCAACCCAGAGGGTTACTGGGTAAAGGAGTCATTCAACTTTGCAGCTCAAGTTTATTTACCATGGATAGGATGCAGCTGAATTAAATATTGTTTCATAAATAATGACAAAGAAAAAGACAAAATATAACGTTAAAAAGGTCTGAAGTGGATTGGTGCATTAACTGTTTCCCCTAACAATTACGCTTTGTGTTATCAAATTATTTAGAGGGAAACGTACCTGCTGCTTGGACTATGTTCAGTGGCAACATTTTAACCAGTACTCTCACACCATCATGAAACCAAAATAAATACTTCTCAAAATTTCTCCCATTTAGTTTCTTATTTTTTTCTCAAAGGAGAACACAGGACATGTGATTTCCAGAGCAGATATGTACACTGTGGCAGACAAAAAAAAAAGAAAAGAAGAATGGCCTTGAGGTCTAACTCTGTGTCGAGACCACAAACTTCACATCAGTGTCGTGCTCACCTGACAACAGCATTCACGCAACACTGAAGGGACTGTCTATACTGGTTCCGTCTTCTCATTGCTTCTCGTGCATTTCAAAGTGGAGCAGCGAAGAAGCAGCCAAAATTTCTGTGCACTGTGAACATTTCCTTTTATATGTGTGAGTATTTCTGTTCTACTTTCCATCAGCGCTGATGCATATGATTGCATTATATGAGCAGTGTGGCTGCTTTAAGCAAAAGGGAAATGCATAGCGTGTGTGAGCAGACAGGTGTTTGTGATCGGAGCGTAGGGATAGGATAGCAGTTATCTAGTGACAGTAAATATACAGTGTAGGTTACAGTTGGCCCATGAACAAACACTGGAGCTAGAAGTTCCTGTGATTTACTTATCAGCTGCTGGGCAAAAAGTAAAGGGAGAATCTGTGGGATTACATTCTGCCGTGGTTGCAAAATGTAGATAAATATATGTATTCAGTGTCTTTTTATTGTGCATCAGCCTTGCATTTACGCACATATTGTTGAAAAAATAGACTTGAGGCGTCAACAGGCAGGGTCATGGTTACATCGTGAGACACAGCTGAGACACAAGCTTGCACAGAGCCAGTGCAGACAGCTGCATAGATTAAAATGAGAGCGTATCTGCTGTGTGAGATGTATGAATGAAAAACACATCTGATACGCTTGTGGTACAAGGTTAAGGCTCTGACCATGAATGACAGCATCTATGACCATCTATGGCCATGCTATTGAAAGCATAATTTCCAAGTAAAAAGGACTCATGATGAGTAAAACCGGGTCAGAGTATCTCACTGAGCTGTTGTACAACTCACCTCCACACAGCCATGGCCCTGTCACATAATGGTGGCGTTGGCATTAAAGAGAAAATAGTCAGAAATTGGTAATGATAATAATCAATGAAATCAATAAATAATCTCAGATTAAGAACATTTCAAAGCTAGTTTGTGAAATAGTCCCATCTACTTTTCTGTGTCTTGGGCTAAAGCTTCTGACCTCCTTGCCTGCCTGCTTCCTGTCATTTAAAACCTTGTGTATACCAGTCCACTCAGCAACACGCAACTCTCACTCCATGCTGTTTGGCCTAATACATGACATTGATGGCGTAATTATTTAACTCCAGTCAATGCGAAAAATATTGTCAATGGAATTCATTATCTCACACTGATCCCACCTGAAAAGTGCTACCAAACGCCTCGGGGCGAGTGACTGCACACAGTGATGATTGCTACTTTATGATCATGACTGTGGTGCCAAGTGATCCACAAGCCAAAGCAGCCAGTTAAGCATGGACACTGTTGCTCGACTGCAAACAGCAAGCATGCTGGCCGAAGCGGCTGACGCTTTCAAAAAATGTTTATTAGTTGTGATTATCTCGGTCATTTGTGCTGACATCTCAGTAATATAAAGTGTCAACAGAGAATGACCAGCAAGGACAACATCACCTCATCACTTTGCTTCACTGGAGTCTGACAGTGAACAAGCAGAGTGCCCTGTATGAGCCAGAAGAAGATTCAACTGGTGATGTACTTTTGAAGTCCCTGAAATTCTTTCTCCATGCAAGTGAAGGGGACAAGTAGGAGGTCTGCAAAACATTCATCCTTACCGTAAGAATAACAGGTTAATCTGCTCAGTCACTGCCAACACCACCCCAACCAGTGTTGCTCCTCCACAAGTCCACCAAGGAAAACACATGCCTGCCAGCAAATTGAGCATGCAGTCTTTTAATCCAACAATCAGTCATTGTGAAAGCGAGCATGCTCCAAATCAGCAATATTTGCCATCTGAAATTGGAATCAAATATATGCATGAGGACTCCCAAGAGATCATGTTCTTACGAGTGAGGAGGAGTATGCAGGAGGTTGCCTGCATGAAGACTGGGCACCAGGGGGAGGCCAGTAAAGATGGCTCAGCTCCAAACTCTTCATCCTGTGATGAGTGTGAAGAGGAAAGCTAAGGTGGTAATGCAGCACTGTAAGATGGATGCTGGAAAGAAGCATCACAAGTTTTGACCTTCAGAAGGTGACAATGTTGCCTCCAATTGGGTGAAGACAGCAGCCCTCACAAACAGAATTTCAGCTATTCATGAAACCTTTGCTGCCTTAGACAAAACATCGGCCTATACTACATAAAGACATGTGGTCTGTTGTGCAGACAATTTCAATGCTCAGAATAAAACCTGCACTATCTTTAACACCATACTAGCTGCATGAGTGCAGATGGTTCCCATCATCGTGTGAAGGAGATGATGAAGCAGCCAGGAGAAGCTGTCCTTGGTTTCCACAGCGTGATTGTCAATGATGGAGATTTCAAGCGAGCCCAACCCGCCAGCAATTCTGGGAAAACCTGCCAGTGGAAAATAAATGAACAAGCAATGGACAAAAAAGCACCATAAACACGGACATACAAACGAGCAACAAAACTGATCACACACAAACACTCGGCCAGCTCTGTCCAGTGATGCCCACCTAACCTGGTGTAGGTGGTGGGAGAAAGGAGGATGGTGGCAAAGCTTTCATCATGGCGAACATGTCCCGCCCTGTGCAGGACACCCTGACAGCACTGGGCCTTCAGTGACAGGCAGCTTCATCCACAGTGTGTGAAGGAGAGATGCTGCAGCTTCTCCCTGACACACTGAAAAATGGCAAATTCACTCATGAGCAATATCAATATTCACCGTGTGCAGTAATGTGAACTCTCTTTGAATTATCCTGCATTCTATTTATGTGCCAGCTGTTAATTATGAGTTACTGTTCAGGTTATGTTCATGTAAATGAAATACTTTGAATAGAAACAGTGGTATTTGTTGAAACTGTCACCTGAAAATGCTGATGATGATCCTCAAACGTGGGGTGAATAAAGTTTATCTCTATATCATCTGTATGCATAAACTGAAACACTCATTGAACTTGTATGATCAGGCAAATGGTCTAGATTTAATTAATGCCTTACTTATTTCAACATGAGACCAGTAACAACACAAACATCTATATTGTTTCTCAGACAAGTTCATATGGACTGTAAAAAGCATCTTACATAGTATCTGTGCAAAGGATTTTGGGGGTAAAACAATCAGCCACTATCTGTCCATTACATGATTGCCTGACCACTACCAGAACTTTAAACCCCTTTTTCTCAACTTCTCTTTCTCCATAGTTGCCATTCTCTGCCTGAATAATATTGACTGACTCTTGCAGTCCAGCCAGCTACAGCTCACACTAAATTTCCTTTTATGTGATATTTCAAAAGCACAAAAGCTGCCTGTTGATTTGGTTGGAAGCTACCTGATGGGAGAGGAGAAAAGGCTGAGAATCCAGTCATATTGCATCAGTTGTTATCAGTGTGTACAATATAGATTGGATGGTAAAAAATCTCTTCTCCACAGTGTCCTGCCTTCAGGACATTTTCCTGCTCTACATCTCCTTACATTGGCTCAAACTGGCCTGTCTGCCATGCTGTAACATCAAGGTTATCCCCCACTGTTGTAAAAAACACCTTTGCTCATGCATTATGTTTGATGTAATTTAGGTTTCTGACTCCTGCAAATAGAGTGTAGCATTAAAGTAAAATGAATAGCAAATGAAGTATTGGTGAGCAAGACAAAATCAAGAAAACTGAGTTTGTGTCTACTTTAATTTCAGTTGTGTCAGTCTTGTGAGTTGGCAATAAAAGTTTGTTATATTATGGTCATTGTGTACGGAAATGCCCTTCTTTCTCCCCATTGTGCTTTAAATATTGTGTTGCTTTTGTTTGCATTTTTTTTAGAAAATCTGCATTTTAATCTTATCACAGGATCACTTTGCTTTATTATTGTCAGCTAAATTTGTACAATACACACAAAATGCCTTGAGTCTCGGCACAACATACAGAACAGGTTTCCTGACCTGGAAAGTACTGATATGACGCTGTTGCAACTCTCTGCCTGACCTGTTTGACCTATTCTCTCTTGCAGGAGCCTGAAGTCAGTGAGGGCTGTAAGCATAAAGTTGTACCTCTTCAGGACTCCACCACACTTATTAAACAGCCCTTTGTTCACTTGGCCTCATACAAGAACATGTTTTCTTATTGTCTTATTTTTTCCCTGTCATAGCTTCACTGAACAAACACATCATAAATTGTTTGTTTCAGCGTGATGAATGCCACCAGTTGATGAAGAGGTGCTCCCCTGATAGCAGTGAGAGTGCAGGGCTTGTTTAGTTGAATATGTGAGTCTGATCTGCTTGACTCATTCTTCCTGTATCTGACTGAAGTTTGTCCAAGTTAGAATCTATTGCGTCAACCATGGCTCTGAAATACCAGTAGCCTAACTGTGCTGTGTATTAATAAATCCATGGTGCTGTCTGTGGTGCTGAAACAGCAGACATTTTTGTAATTGAGAGTTTTTCTCTCAGGCCCCCCTTCTATCAGTTTCATGTCAGATCTATAATGCTTTCTGAAATATAAGATAGATAGATAGATAGATAGATAGATAGATAGATAGATAGATAGATAGATAGATAGATAGATAGATAGATAGATAGATAGATAATTTTTGCTGTTCTATAAATAGTACAAAGATGCTCATAGGTATACTTTAGAGGGCTAATGGTGAGTGAAATTGAAGTACTTGCTATAGCAAAATAAATGAATAAATACAAGAAATAAATGAAATTAAAAAGGCTGCCTTACGATGAGTGACAGCTGGCTAAAAATTGCTGTTGTTAGAATATTACATAATGAAATGAAATGTTCACAAACCTCCCCTGATTATTCATTGAGCATTGGGAGGCTATAAACTTACTCTTCGCTATAAAACAACAAATAGGCTATCAAAAACTTTTTATCTAAACTTTTAACAACAAACTTGATCATCAGAAAATAATGCACCGCAACTATGAATGAGGCGATCTCTGCTGTGATAAAATCAACACCTGGGTTGTAAACCATTTGTCAGGTGGCCTGCTGTGGCCAACCTACCTAACGCCTAGTCAACATAACAAAACCTGCACATTACATTACATAACATTATCTTACGGGCTCAGACTTAATTTAGTTAAGGAATTATCACAGTGCAGCTGACTTACTAACATTAGTCTGTTACTGATGTTGGTACCTTTGGTGCCACTTTATATCAAGGTGCACATACTCACCATTAACATGTTGCTTATTAGCATGCATATTAGTTGAATAATGACTTTTTATCAGCACATTGTCAATGACTTATTCTGCACGGCCTTTAATTAGCAGTTTTCAATCAATAACAATGTAATTACTGTTCATTGATAGTAAGGAATTTGTTGTACATGAATTTCTTTGCTTAGTATGGGCTTTTTTAAGGTTGTAATACCGCAAGAATACTCATTCTTCCTTAATGACATTAATGTCAACTAACTTGCATGTCTGTCTCTCTGTCTCTCTCTCTCTCTCTGACTGCATTTCTGTCTGTCTGTCTGTCTGTCTGTCTGTCTGTCTGTCTCACTCTCTCTCTCTTGCTCTTCCTCTCTCACCCAACCGGTCGAGGCAGATGGCCGCCCAACCAGAGTCTGGTTCTGCTCGAGGTTTCTGCCTGTTAAAAGGAAGTTTTTTCTCGCCACTGTCGCCAAGTGCTTGCTCATGGGGGAATTGTTGGTTTCTTTGTAGATAAAAGAGCTTGGTCTGTACCAGCTCTATATGGAAAGTGTCCTGAGACAACTTCTGTTGTGATTTGGCGCTATACAAATAAAATTGAATTGAATTGAATTGAACTTAGAATATGGAGGCCTATTGAGATGAACAGGTTCTATTCCCACGTTAGAAGAACAAAGGCAGCACAAGTGGAAATACGTCCTTTATTAATGGACCACTTCAGAGAGTTTCAAACATATTTATTAAAAGGTTTTTTGTTTAGTTTTTTTCTTTTTTCAAACTGTCTTCAAGGCCAAGAACAAACTGGACTTGCTGTTTAATTTTCAGCTGACAGATCTTTTGAGCATGTAAAAGATCAGAGATTTTCTATTTCTCAGAAACAGGCTCCATTTAAGCAGTCTAAATCCCACATCATAAAACCTACACAGGTCAAAATGAACTTGATCTTTTGAATTTTAACTAACATTTTTTTTTAATATTTAACACTTCCAGTACAACATATTAAAATTTGAACTGAACAAAGGAGCTAAGTAAGTATTTAAGACTTTATCAACAAGGAAAAGATTTGGCCTTTCAAGCTTTTTTGTCTTCGATAATATTCTGTTCTCGGAGGGTAAAGTGGGTCGCTCACTTCTTAGCAATGGACCACAGGGTCTCAGTTACAGGATCGAACTTCAGGCTGTAGAAGATTTCAGGGTCCATAATGTTGAATAAATGGTACTGAAAATAAATAAACCCCTCACAGGTACACTACCAGTTTAAAATTCATGATGCCACTGGCTTCTTTAGTTTTACTATTTTCCACATTTTGGAGCTACAAAAACAAATAATTCAGTGTCAAAACTTTGACTGGTTGTGTAAATCAGCTTGCTATCTGAAATATCTGCAAATACATTTCATACAGGCTTCATACTGAATATGCTTTTCTTGATGCCACGCAAAAGTATTCCAAATGGTCCATTTCTGTGATGGTTTCCATGCCAGTAAGTCCACTCATCTAAGTGATGGGTGGACTTACATTTAAGTAATCTTTCAATATATTTCAGGTACGGTTCCCTCATAGTCTCCACTTCAGAGTCTCTCCAGGTTCTGTGTATGTGCACCTGTAACAGCATCAACGAAAACTTCTTGATGTTTCACAGTCAGGTGATTGCAACCTCATCCTGAAGAGAGCAGTACAGGCTCCATCCATCTGAAATGACATGCTTCTTCATAAATGGCATACAATAATTGGCTGAACAATCTTAAGAATGGGTCTCATCCCGTCATCTTTGAGGCGTAGCGATACCCGGGAACTCCTGCTGCTTGCCCATCCCCAGTTGTACTAAAATTCTCAATAAGGCAAACATGTTAAAATAAGGACAGTGACATTCACAATAAAATGTTCTGCAGTCAGAGTGTAAGATAGAAAATAATACACAACAAATCTAAATTTCAGGAGTATACTGAGTATACCACAAGAGGAGGAAGGGTCAGATCCAGAAACTCTGGATGTGCAACATCTGCATGTGAATCTGAATGTGTCTTCAAAGCAGCTAGATCAAAAGGGTAAGTTTTGCAGAAAAACACCTGCAGTCTAAAGGCAACAGAAGCAATTTTGACATGAGACAGGAACTCCAGGAAAACGGAATCACTCAGCATCGGATCATCTTCCCAGCCAGGTTGCTGTTGTCTCTGATAAAGTGCAGGTGTAATATTAACTGGGTGACTCAGCATACAGGAATAATCTGCTCAGGTAAAATCACACCTCACAGGGATGGATAGCAGATAATCTATTACTCGTCAGAGGCCTGTGAAAAACCAGATGAACAGATGAATGGATTCTCATTCATTCGTCTTTTTGTTTTTCTTTGCTAATTGTTGGACCCTTATGCCACCTTCCATGATAAAGTTAATGGAATAGCATAGATATAGAATTAAACATGGTTAATGGAAAAAGAAAGACACAAGAAAAACAATAATAGCATTATAGACTTGTGTATTGTTCTCTCAAGTCTGTCACATTTGGATGAAAGCTGGTTTTGTCATATGCTCATCTATAGTCTGGGTTTCATCCAGCATAGTGTCAGGCTAACCTTCTGCTGCTAACAATAGCAGCTCAGAAAGGTGAAGGAAAGCTGGCGAAATGAAATGATATTCATTGCTGAATAAGATGTGGCGTCATCATCTTACAATGAATTGTTTGCCTGGAGTCTCAACCCACCACAATATAATTACATTTTGACATAAGCTTCATATGGTGCTAAACGAACCTATTCTGTGGATTATTTTTTCTTTGTATGTGCAGCAGCATCAAAATATGTTTATCATATGAAATGGTTGATTCTTAACCTCTATACCGCTACTGTTAATACAAAAAACACATTCTCTACATTTAAATATGCGCCTATTTTATATGTAAACAGTGTCAGGTGGTGAGTAATTTTAGAAACATTAATGCCGCATAAACACCTGTCACCGTTGTTGGTGAATATCTTGAAAGGAAGCAGTTCTTATTATCATCATTAAACACATGGCACATTGCTTGGATTAGCAGAGCTGCAATGAATTGCTAATATGTTTCCATTTAGATGACTCATTTTTTTCCTGTAATGGTCTACAACATGAATTATATCTAGTTGCCATAGTATCAGGCTTTTCTATCACTGACAACGGCCTTACATCACTGCTTTTCAAAAATGACCTGCTCCACACTCTTTGCACAAGCGTAGAGGTTCTGAGGAAGGGCTTACACCGATGTTAAAACCAGACATGCCTCTATGGTAGAAAGGACCACCTACGAATATCTGCTGCTGGGTGTTCAATAACTATAATTCGAATAGAGTGCACAATTTGGCCCTCAGTCAATGGACAGTTGTGTTTTATACAAAGGCACCTATTTCACTGTGGAGTGATTTCATGAGCAGGCTTGGGGCATTCATAATAATATGCAAGGTTCTACTATCTTATTACCCTGGAGGATACAGAATCTTTTATTCTTTTTTTATGTCCACATCACAGATTAGACTTTCCAACCTAAAAATGTGGCACAGCATTTTCACTTTGAAAATGTAAAGTGGCCTGAGAAATGAATAGAACCCATATTCCACGAGATGGACGTTGCCTTCACCTTTATTACTAAAATGAAGATGTTTAGGATTTGTGCCACTGGCGTCATGGCTGAAGGCCAAACGCTTTGTCAGCAGTTCAATTAAATCAGCAGTTCATTAAATTTATGAACTTTTTTGCGACGGAAATGTCATTACAAGGACTGGAAAATTCTTGTATGTGCAGTCATTTTACTTTGGACAGGTGGGAGCCCCAGTACTGAGCTAAGAACTAATCACAGTAACTGCTCTGTGGTTGCCAACAAGGACCAACATGAAAGTCTTCATCTACATCATGTCCCCACAACAAGTGGAAAACCTTGACCTCTGCAAGGTCAAGTATGGATTGATTTGTTTCTTCATCAGGTATGCCCTGATGGTAATAAGCTTCAATTGCAGCAATGGACAGTATGAGAAAAAACATTAAAGCATGTAAACCTAATCCAGTAGACAGCTGACATAAAAGTATGAACCTGAAAATAGCATCTAATATGGCACCTTTAAATCCTGTGAAATTGAATGAGCTTCGCTCTGGATGGTTGTCTCATGTTTAAAAGCTATTGGCTAGATTCTGCCCACTCAATTTGTCATCATTATGTCACTGAGTACTTTTACTAGTTTTGAACATCACCTGTTGGCCTGTAAACCATGTTCTGAACTGCTTCATCATGAAAGACAACAACCAACACCACACATTTTTACTCACGAGCCAATACGTAGGTAAATAAGTAAAAATATAAGCACTGTGGAAATTATTGATATCTTTGGCTTCTGGTAAATCTGTAAAAAACCACATTAAACAAAGAAAACATTCAACAGTAGTGTGTATATAGCACCATAGTTTGGGTCAGAAGGATTGAGGGAGACTGTTGTTTATCCCGTGTCCTTTTTGTCTTGATCTTTCTATGCCACTGCTTTTGCCTATTTTTTAATACTTTGGTGACTGTAACAACTTCATTTTCCCCAGTGTGGGATCAATAAACTTTTATCTTGTCATATCTTTTTTTAGATATTTCCAAATCTCCCTGATAATTATTAGGAGAAATGACAACACTGCAATCTGGTTTTATGTCCCCTATTAATCTATAATTAGTTTATGTGTGTCAAGCAATGCAAACTGTATTAATGCATGATTTTTCAGCACACAAGTATCGTACAGTGACTTCCGGAGGCTCTGGTGTCAGCTGTGGACCTCTACAGGACATGTTCAATAATGACAGATCATACACGTCCAATGATGCTTATGAAAAGGGTCTTTCATTAGACCCTCTCTGCCTGGAAGACATCCAGACCTCTCAAAATCCACATGCCCACTTTGTATCCACAGGCACAGAATACATTACACAAATGTTTTACAGAAGCTAATCCCATAGTGATTACCATGGCTGACATCCTCACAGTGTTACAGTAATCTGAAATACATGTTTGGCTCTTTTACCACTATACTAAAATGATGTGCTTTGGTGTCTACCCTGCTGCTGTTTTTCCTGATAAGCCCAGTCACTGTATGTTACAACTGTTGGTCAATGGCTGTCTGTATTTTGCCAACACATGGGTGTTTGTCACAATTTCTAGCCTATATTTCCTTTTCAGTAATGTCTTGCTTTCCTGTGGATCACTGGTCATGATGTTCTGTCAGCTGGGTGAATTATAGTCAATTGGTTGCATAATCAACCCACACATTCATCATAGATGCTGTTCCCCATGGCAACCCCGTTAAATAAATTAGTCCCTCACTCGTTTCTGCCTCACTCTGATTCCTGCTTCGCCCTTTAATTCTCTCTGTTGCTTGATCTGTCTCTTTCTCTGTCCCTCTCTGTCACTCCTGGTTGCTGTTCTTGTCTTTATCTGTCCCTCAGTCATTTTCACAGTTTCCAGCTTTCTATTTCTATTGCTCACTGTGTCCTTTCTTGTCCATTTTCTGTTAGTTCCCTGTTGTCTGCCTCTGGGTGTCCTGTGTCTTCCTCTATCTGTCCATCTATCTGTCTAGACATCCTCCCACCTCACGAGTGCTCTGTCTCCCTTTGCTTTCACCCTCTTTGGCTTTGTCTTTCTCCCGTTTGTCACTTTATCTGTCCTTTCTTCTCTGTCTCTCCAGTCTCCAGACAGTGGAGCAGACAGACATACTGGGAGCTGGAAGCGGTGTCTAATGGAGACACATTAACACAATGTTACTGATGCTCTGAAGACATTAATTCAGGCTCCAGAGAGCAACAGAGTTCACTGATGGCTTTGAGTAACTGCTCACACTCCCTCTGATTAAATAGTCATACTGAAAGTTCGAAGTGTTTCCAGGGGCCTCAAAGTTGAATTTAAGATGCCAAAATGAATATTTTGTGTTGTTCTTCTCAGCAGTATATTGCATTCACATTAAAAATGCACACTGCCACCTTGTTATTTTCACTGTGTTGTTTAATTGCAGCCAATTAAGGAAAATCGTCCTTTATATCTGTTATGAGAACAGCTATAAAATCTTGTACCGCATGACAATTTTGCACCAAATGAGTGTCCAAAATCTCAATTTATTGCTCAGTACATTACTTAATGTACTTTAGGGGGTAACACTTGAACAAGCGGTTGTTTTTGAACACAGCCTCAGTTGCCCTTCTCAGGCACATCAAGCTAAAACTAACTAGGTGTTGATCCAGCATTATGGAGGCTGTCGCTATAATGCAGCACAGTCAATGACTGTTTTATTCAACTGTAAGACTGTTAGTCAGCACTGCAGCAGCCTTTTCTGTTTTATATCACTGTAAACTGAAGTCAGTAAGACAACCTAAGATGTTTGAAGAGGTCATCTTGGGATCTTAGAAATTGAGGTGGGAACATTTCAGT
The DNA here is from genome assembly GCF_039877785.1 of Chaetodon trifascialis. NCBI lineage: Eukaryota > Metazoa > Chordata > Actinopteri > Chaetodontiformes > Chaetodontidae > Chaetodon > Chaetodon trifascialis. The sequence continues at coordinate 7,334,699 of NC_092060.1, forward strand.
CCATGACATTTAAACAATTATGGGTAGATCAAATATTAAAATCAGTACAACACAATTCAAAAATGCAGGCTTCAAAATGGTCATAAAGTGAAATCATCACCTTTCTAAAACAGTTTGAACAAAGGAAGGATTTACTGCAGCCTCTTGCATTATTGTGAAGACAAGAACACCCCTGTTTGCAGTATGCCGTTATCCTGAGATCACATATTAATTATTTTATTATCTGGAGAAAACAAAGTTCATTTTCTCCAGATAATGGGTTAATTTATGCCATTATATTGAGAAAACAAGAGGCAGACTTCTGCCAGAAATTAAAAAAAAAAAAAAAAAAAGACAATCAACCTGCTATCAATACAATTTTGTTTCCTCTTATCATTCGTAATGCCTGACATCTGGAGCAACTGATTTAAGATGTAAATGTCAAACCACGTATCACTGATCAACACATCAGACTGTACTTCAGTCTCACTTATTTATACACATCAACACACGTTATTACACAACTGAAACACCCACCAATGTGGATGTAAAAAGCAATCTTACAACAGACAGCAAAGGTTCATAAAAAGTTCATATGGTTTTCTTTGTGACTTCCAAACCCTCCCACAGAGCAGTGTGTCCGCTATGGTCCACTCTTATGAATCTCATGAAGCTGTTTTCCTGTGATAATGGGTTACTTAATCTTATTATCTTGAGAAATCGGCTGTTTGTTTTCTCAAGATAATGAGATAAATTAACCCGTTATCATGAGAAAACAAGCCTTGTTATCTCAAGATAACTAAATACTGTGATTAACTTGTGATCTTGAGATCATGGCATCGAAAACATAACTTAAAGGAAGGCTGTTTTGACTTCTGCAGGTCTCTGACCTCGCTGAACATTTTCCTTTCAACGCCATGTGACAACATAAACAGATAGCATGTACAATGGCATGTAATGCAATATAATAGCACTGTAATGAATGCTACACCGCATCAGAGAAAGAGTTAACTCATTCGTGATGCTGCAGTTTTTTAAATGACTCATACGTTGGAAGTAAACATCTTCCAGTACAGGCTAGTCTAATGTAAGACCACGATAAATTGCATTACATTGTACACATATTTATTTTTTCAAATTATTTAGATTCCTGTCTTGATGAGGAACTTCTTACCTTCCATTGGAGATGGAGTGCAATCTGCCCTCCACAACTCCACAACAATTTCATATTCAATGGAAGTCTGGTCATATTCATATTGTTAATTAATAAATAAATGATATTAAAGCAAGTGTGAGTGTGAATGGTTGTGTGTATGTGCCCTGCGATCGGCTGGCGACCGGTCCAGGGTGTACCCCGCCTCCCGCCCATTGACAGCCGAGATAGGCTCCGGCCCCCCTGCGACCCCGAAAGGAATAAGCGGTATAGAAAATGGATGGATGGATGGATGGATGGATGATATTAAAGCAGCCAAACCAACAATGAATGTATCCTTACTGACAAGTATGGTGCATGTACCCAAAGTGTGATATATCCTACTCCTCTGTACCACACATTTTAGTTTATCTTGACTCAATCCCATACACACCGTTCTGCTGCCCCAAATGCTCACCAGAACACCAAATCTAGATTAATCCGCCACTGAAAATAGCTGGTCCACATATGCACCACTTGCTAAAACCTACACTGACGACCTGCTTTATGACATTGCTTAGCCTTTTTAAAATATGAAACCATACATTTGTGAGCTTTTTTCAGAGACATACAGAGAGACAGAGGGAAGGTTGATATTCAGAGATAGTCTAACATTGTTGTTTTTGGCCTTTTTTATTTTTTATTTTTCTATTGTATTATTGTGTATTGTTTGTTTGCAATGTAGAATAACAGATATCAGATTTCAGAAATGAACTGAAATTAATATACTGCCTGTAATCCATTTTTAAGAAGATAAAAATATATCATTTCATTTGTTTAAAAGGCACTGTAATTGCCCAAAATAGCTGGGGAAATAGTGCATTTGTTGAGGACTATTTTAAGCAGTATAATAATCCACGTTTGGTGTTTGCTGTGTGTTTCTTTTGTAGATTAGCACAAACTCTTGTGCGTTGTAGCGTGTGTTTTGCCATTGAGAACGATGTAAGGGTAATCACTAGCTTCAAGACTGACTTCAGTTATCAAAGGTTAGGGTGCTGCTAACGTAGCTTTTGGTACTTAACACCACAAGTTGCAGTAGAACCCAAACATTCTGTGTAGTACTTTTCTGACTTGCAAATGATTTAGTGCATGTTTGAGGGAAATGCCAGCATTCACAAATATTAAGCTGTGTTCATTTTGCAGTTTTACACGAAGCAAGTGGTGTTTTGCCACATAGCACAATTAGCTAACACCAACCACTAGCTTCTAGTTAGCAATCAGCATGGTCTTCATATGCAAACTCAGCGACCAGGTCGGTCAAGCGATACATACACAGATGCTCCGCCGGGTTTAAGCTTCGGGAATTTGTGAAACTAATGCATTTGGAAATATTTTCTAAACTGTAGAAAAACTATGTATGTTAGAAAAACTAACTAAAAACTAACTCCATTTAAATTGCATGTTTAACAGTTTTAAAAATAATAATAATAATCATCATCAGGGATGGCTGGCAACCGGTTCAGGGTGTACCCCGCCTCTCGCCCATTGTAGCTGGGATAGGCTCCAGCCCCCCGTAACCCCGAAAGGGATAGGCGGTATAGATAATGGATGGATGGATCATCAGGGATTAATCCCTAAACCCCCTATTAGGTAGGTACTGATAAACACGTCTGAACACTTTCTACCATAACATAGGCCTTATCAATTTTGGTGAAGTGTCACATTCTGCGTCTGCCACTGACACACAATACTTCTTAATCAGCTCATTTAGTTTGGGTCTGTGCTGAAAAGGCTGTAGGCTTGATAGGTGGCTCTGAAAAGTTTGCATCTTGCAGCTTCACAGAGGACAGCTGCTGTAGTCATTTCAGACTCTAATATGTATCACAGAAGACATCAACGCAATTTCACAGAAAGTAAAGCATCACAACATCCGTAGAAACTTCTGAAAAAGCATAAATCTGCTTCTCTGTTGTCTATCTGTGTTGTGGCTACATACCAAGCACGCAGCAAAAACTCTCACAATGGATTTATAGTCATGTGACTCCTGTCAGCGATAACACATAATGAGGATAACTGTCTGAAATTATTTATTTTGCTTACTAGAATGAATTATTGAATGTCTATTAAAGATGGCTGAATGATGAAGTGGTTTTGGACTCATCATAGAAGGAAAAGCATGTGTAATTCATGGTAATGGTGATTTGGTTCCATTTAAGTGTCCCAGTAAGCCATGACTCATCATATATAACACCAGGTCCTGGAACTGACATACCTAAAGGGAATGCATCCATTACATCTGTGCTGTCCTGCTAGGACATGTCAAAATGTCTGCCATAATAAAGGTCTAATGCTAACTGGATAATGCCCAGACTACAGCTGTACTTGTAAGTTCTTTTTTAAAGACTGTCCATCTTTTGAAAGAAAGGAAAAAAATCACACAGTATTCCTCCTACAAATGAGAAGTTAAGCCCATAAGCAACAAAACAAACCAGTATGATTTTACTGGGACAGCCTTTTTAGGTCTAGTATGACCACTAGCGTATGGTGCCTAATGCTGACTAGCATTAGCTAAGTTTAAAGCGATATTGCTGTGAAACTTGTTCTCTATTTGCACTAATGTTACCTTACACTTTGCCTAGAAAGTCCACAGTAGCCGCTGTTCACCAAAAGCATGTGACGTTATGATGTAGCTGTGAGCAGAAACTACACATACACCTTTAACCCTTGTGTTACTGTATGTTCACTTTTTGGACTACTTTGGTACTGTTGGGGTCAAATTGACCTGGGACATTATTGTTGGTTTTAAAAGAAATACAAAAATAAAAATTAACATAAAAAACTCCAACATAGATTATCTTTATCTCAATTCCAAGCAATATAGATAAGATAAATGATAAATGTTTTCAATTAATCTCTGCTAGATAACATTTAACCATGGAAGTGTCATTCGTTTTTTTGTGATAAAATGATAATGTATGTAAGAAAAATCCACTATAATAAAGCCTTGGGTGGTATTTATGCTTATCTATGAAAAAAATAAATGAAACAATGTTTTCATTGATGTTTTTTATTTTAAAGTTATATTCTCAATTGATTTTCATCTTTATCTTATAATCAAAGCCGGAGAGCAAAAACAGGTGAATAACAACAAAGGGAACACGAACCAAACTCTGACTGTTACATGAATTACTGAATGAATTGAATTGAATTGAGTGAATTGAACGAATGAATGAATAAATGAATGAATATATGAATGAATCGTTATGAAATACAAATAGAACACATAGAGCACAGAACCTTGAAGGAAACGTGCACTAAACAACACGTGATGCACAGAACTTGAGTGTGTGTGTGTCTACTACATAAGTACTTTTTGCATTTGCTGCATGTGGTTTGTGTCACAGCATGAAGGAAGTGTGTGTTTACCACAGATGTAGTTTTTGCATTTGTGGCATGTGGTCTGTGTCTTTGAGTCCTTTGAGGGACCACACAGTTTGCAGCGTTTCCTCTTGCTGCCACCAGCTGCCCTCTGGAATAATGAAAAGGCTTTATTAGTTCATGAATTCTTTTTTCCACCACATTTCCTAATACTCTGAAAGCAGGAGCCTCTTGCATCCTCCTCACCATGGCAAGAGAAGCTGTGGTTTTGAGCAAATGTTGTCTCCTCTGTATGTGTGGTGTCACCAGTGCCTTGCCTAGCTCCTCCAGAAAAAGGTGTCTTCTTTGAAGCTTCTTTTGGTTCCAGTCTGGGTTAATTGCCGCCCAGATTGCAAACGCATTGTAGGCCGAGACATCCAGGATATTGAAGAAGATCACAAGTGGCCACCGCAAAGTTCTTCTTTGGCAGCCGTAGCAGGACAGCAGTTTGTCCAGATTGTCTACCCCTCCTTTGGTGGCGTTATAATGGAGTATGATCTCTGCCTTACAGTCATCCCGGTCACTGATCCTTCCATCCCTATGGAGGGTGCTCATGAGCACTACATTTTTGCTTTTCTTGGGTATGTAGGATACCAGAGCAGTGTTTGCCGTAAACACAAAGTCAGAGGAGTGGACTGGCCTGCTCTTTACAGTTAAGAGCTGAGGTGGGATCTCGTTCTTGTTTTATCTTAGAGTTCCTACCATTGTCAGCTTTCTTTCCAGAAGCTCCTGTCCCAGGCTGTAAGATGTGAAAAAAATGATCACAGGTGATGTTGTGGCCACTGAGGCCCTGTGACATATCCAGCACCACCCGTGCCCCCTGGTTTCTCTCAGGGATAAATTTGCATGTCCCATGCATAAGATGAAAAGGCATCACAGGCAGTCCAGATTTTAAATCCGTACCTCACTGGTTTGGAGGGTATATACTGCCTGAAGGGGCAACGGCCTCTAAACCCCACAAGCTGTTCATCTATGGTCACATTGGGCCCAGGGTTGTAAAAAAGGGGAAGCCGTTCCACCCACTTGTCCCACACAATTGCTGCCAACTTGTCACCTCGCCGTCTAGCCGGGCTAGATTCCCGGTCATCAAATCTGAAGACCCTCGAGAAAATATGGAAGCTCTCCAGTGACATTGTGGCTCCAAAAATCACTCTCCCTGTCTCAGCATCCCACAGATTTTCAGTCGACTCCCCTCTTGACCTATACACACCTGCAAGGATGAGGATCCCAAAGTAGGCATGTAAATGTACATTGTCCATCTCTTTCCAGTGCTCCCTGAAGACGCGTCTCCCCTCAAGGTTGGTCATATCCAGAATGATTTTCTGAATCGAGTCAGGAATCAGCAACGCTGTGGGGCTCTTACAGTGGCTAGCTGTGGGGCTCCTCCTGTGTCTAGCTGTGGGGCTCCTCTTGTGGCTAGCTGTGGAGCTACTCCTGTGGCTAGTTGTGGGGCTCTTACAGCAGCTTACTGTGGGGCTCTTCCTGTGGCTAGCTGTGGGGCTCTTACAGCAGCTTACTGTGGGGCTCCTCCTGTGGCTAGCTGTGGGGCTCTTACAGAGGCTTACTGTGGGGCTCCTCCTGTGGCTAGCTGTGGGGCTCTTACAGCGGCTTACTGTGGGGCTCCTCCTGTGGCTAGCTGTCCTTCTGGTGCATGCTCCGAGTCAAAATCATCTTCAGATTCACTTTCATACTCTATTTCTACATATTGCTCATATTGCTGGTGGAGATTGCGGGTGAAGTGACCTATGATGTATGATATATCTGGTACAGGTTCCAATGCTTCAGAGGGTAAAAAGAGCGGGAAAACTTGTATTGTGTGTGTGTGTGTGTGTGTGTGTGTGTGTGTCTGTCTGTCTGTCTGTCTGTCTGTCTGAAAAAGAGTGAGAAAGCTTGTATTGTGTGTGTGTGTGTGTGTGTGTGTGTGTGTGTGTGTGTGTGTGTGTGAGAGAGAGAGAGAGAGAGAGAGAGAGAGAGAGAGAGAGAGAGAGAGAGAGAGAGAGAGACTAGGTATTTATCACGTTGTGGGGACAAAAATCTGTTTACAGTCACATTGTTGGGACTCACCTGCCTTATGGGGACAAAATGCAAGTCCCCACAAGTGAAAAAAAAACAACGTGCGTGTGTGTCTTAGTGTGTGTGTGTTTCTGTGGGTGTGTGTCAGTGTGTGTGTGTGTGTGTGTGTGTGTGTGTGTGTGTGTGTGTGTGTGTGTGTGTGTGTGTGTGTGTGTGTGTGTTTGTGTTTGTGTGTGTGTGTCTGTCAGGCGTTGTATGCATGTGGGTCAAATTGACCCGAACATCCTATGAAGGACATAAATGTGTAGGGGGTATTGTATCAGGTAAAGTCTTTTTTTTTTTTTTTTTCACATGTTCGTCACATAAAATAAGCCAAGGCCATGGAGTTTCAGGTCAAAATGTCACATCTTTGTATCATTTTTCTTTTTGTAAAAATTTGAAACCGGTCAATTTGACCCGAACACCACATAATAAGGGTTAAATGACAGCAGCTTTTACACCATAATAGTTTTACTTTCAAGACATGCTAACTTAAATACTATATGACGGATTGGGCAGGGATGTCAAAACTGATCATATTTAATTCCTTCTTGTCCTTCTGTCCTACCTTTTGCCTATGTCCACCAAAAACGTTTCCTTCAGCCTTCATAATTCCAATGTTTGTTTATAACTCTTAGAAGTGGAACCCTTTCTGAGCTCCATCCATCCATCCATTTTCTATGCCGCTTATCCCTTTCGGGGTCGCGAGGGGGCCCCGGGGCCTATCTCGGCTGTCAGCGGGTGGGAGGCGGGGTACACCCTGGACCGGTCACCAGCCGATCGCAGGGCACATACACACACACCTAGGGGCAATTTAGAGTCACCAATCAACCTAATGAGCATGTTTTTGGTCTGTGGGAGGAAGCCGGAGTACCCAGAGAGAACCCACGCATGCACGGGAAGAACATGCAAACTTCACACAGAAAGGCCCAATCGGGAAACGAACCTGCGACCTTCTTGCTGTGAGGCACGCGCACTACCTGCTGCGCCACCATGCAGCCCCCTTTCCGAGCTCATCAGTATCAAAAAAATATACATGTCCATACAATTTCCAAAATCAAATGATTGTTGTCTATTGAATGCTGTAGATATGCCCGCACAGCCACAGCTCACTGTAGCTGAAAAATTCATCTTGTTTAGAGGACCTTTATTAGCTGAGCTCATGTCATCATCTGTCCAGTTTTCAGAAGCTGCAGTTTCCCTCAGCTCTACAGAGTTTTATAGTGTCCATTAACCTCTCTTTCTTTAATTTCATAGTGTCATTTCCAGAAGATTTTTTCAGCAAAATAAGCTGTGACAAACCCAGCATTTGCCACCTGCCCAGCAGGTACTTGAATACGTGCATAAAATATGTTTACTGAAACATGGCCAGTGGGTCTAAACTGGTTAGCCTAGTTCTGGGTATGGCCCTGCATATTTGGCACACAAATTCATTTTTATTTTCTAAGATGGACACTTCAGTGATTGAGTTTAGCCCTCTTGAGCAAGAACATAGCAGAGCATTTTGCAGCTTAAGATATTTCTCCCAGTTGTGAGTGAAAAGTGAAAATCCATATTTTGACTTAGATTCATCAGTTAGCCAGAAACACAGCTACAAATAAATGCTAATGCTGCTCCATGTCATCTGGATGTATACCAAAGTGTTTGTGAACAAGTTTATCATATCAACCTTAAATATCGTCGCTGTCCGATAAAAAGCACGTATCTCCAAAACTTGTTTTTTTTCAGGAGCATGAAAAAAGTGTTTTACTCATCAATTAACTTACAAATTAAACCCAAAACACAGTAATTAGACACACTTAGGACTCGAAATGAAAACCTATAGTTACATGGTGATTAGCAACCCGTTTAGTCTTTTAATTGGATTTACGTGCGTTGTTGTGAGTGACATTGGACATACGTATTTTTTAAATAATGCGTTCCAATGATGTCCGGTCATTTACGAGCCTCGAGTCTCCCGTTCATGTCCCACTAATACTGTATTAACGCACATGCATCAATCTGACTCCGTTCAAGGAAATCACAGAGTTTATCGTCTATCCCTTGCTTAAAACCTAACGTTATTTACCCAAAGATATCATCTAAACCCCTGTCATAATTTCTCTGTTCCTGCGTAACACTGCACCACACAAATTACTGCAGAAACTTACCTTTCGGCCTACGTGTATTGGTGGGCTATTAAGATGCTTTGTTACAAGAAACGGTGCAGTGTTTCCTCCTGAACAGATACATTTGGCATCGCTCGATGCAAGGACAACATTAGCCTAGCGTTAGATGCTATAATAAGTCTGCCAAGTACTGACGGTATACGGTCTGTGTTTACGGACATGACAAATCATCTGATATACAGGCTAAGGTTAGCTAGCAGTTAGCCCTCAGGATTGAGTTGTACAGAACGAAAATATGTGAAATACTACATGCAAATGACAATCGTGAATGTCTGTTAACTAGTTGAAAACTTGAACACAGTTGTCATACAATAGATTGACATACGCGCATACGGGAGATACGCGCATTGATGGACACTTCTGACACCCAATGGAGATACGTGTTAAATATATGATGTAATAAAACGTCTTTCCATTGGTCACTTGGATCCCCAATGCTACCTGTTGCTGGGGGAGAATGTGAATATTCCTTAGCCAATGGAAAGTCAAAATCGTTAAAAGTGGAGATACGTGTTTTTTATCGGACAGCGACAATATGATTATATATATTAACCTTTTCCTGCTGAAGGTGACCACAGGCTTTCACATAATAGTCAACTGCCCTGCACACCAGTCCACCACCCCATCCTCTGAAACTCTTACTACAAAGCTTCCACCAACCAATGGCTATAGCAGCAAAAGGAAAGATTCATGTTGTAATTATCTGTAGGATAGTAACCCTTCTTAGTGAAATTACCTCTCCAGGAAGGCAAAAAAATGGTCACTTCATGAACTGCTGACTTTTGAAGACACTAGGCTTCCATCCAATGCCCATCCTCTGTTTTCTTTCACACTTCAGAGCAAGACATCCCAGATTAAAGACCTCTTCTTTGGAAAGTTGCCATACTAGAATCACTTTACAGCCTTGGAGTGAGAAGTCGGGAAAAAAAAGGAAGAAGCCATTTTGGCTGTTAATCTTGCCCAGCATGCCTCACTGATTCTGGAAGGCATTTCTCTGGTGGCTGCCTTATTTGTTTCATCATCAAAAAGCTCTTTAGAAGGATTTGCTCCGTTTGGCTTGACTCTACAGGGAAGACCAGGGTTAGAAGGGAGAAAGAGGCAGAGCAGATTTGGACAGAGTTGGGAAAACATGTGCAGGGTCCCCTTTTCAACAACCAGGGCTGTGCTGAAAAGATGGCTGGCTGTTAAAAGAAGAAGGGAGGTGAAACAGAAGAGAGGGGACATGGGAAGGGGAAGGGGAGAGAGGGCTGGCCAGTTTTATTAGAATAGAGATCTTGGCAAGTGGCAAGACAGGCATAAAAAAGTCATGACAAGAAAGATATAATTATCTGCGACAAAAAAAGGAGATTTAAGATGAAAAACATTTCCCTTTATCCTTAAACACCTCCCTATTAAAAGTATGTATTTTCCATATTTGAACTTCTTCAACTGAATTTGGCAAAAAGCCCTATCTAAGCCTGCTGTAACTCCACTAATAAGCACATTTTAAAGTCTTTACTTTTCATGGAAAATCCATTAGCCTCCGACAGCTGCTAAAATGTTCATCCCCATAATGTCCGGATTTACAGTCAAAGCAACAAAGATAAAAATTTCATAAAGTTTTTCGATCTCCTCAGTCTTCTTTCAATAGAAATGGAGCTGGCTAAAGTGTCATCTCATGCTGATAGGTGTGAAATTTGATTAGTCATTGACTAGTAGCAAAATCTTTGACAGTGCTGATTTTTGACGGAAAGGAATTACAACAATGTAAAACAGGAAGCTGCTGTCCATTATTTGTTGTGTTACACAATATATTTTTTTATTTAATCAGCTTCTCTGTGGGAGTATAAACTGCTCCATGAAAGGTGCGTGAATTGTAGACAGTTATGAGACAGCTTCAATGCCACAAATTATTGGTAAAATAACTATAACTATGTAAAGTTATGGTCTAGTTAGAACCAAGCCAACTAGCTTGTTAACTGAACAAAGGAACAAGGTTAACAAGGTTTGTGGACAGTTCGAAGACTATTGGCTGGTTTCTTGGTGGGTCATGTGTCAGCGGTTTGCTTACCACATAGCTCAACAACTGGCCTTGCAAATAGTCACCAGGTTGCTATACTTCTTGAACCATTTATTTCAGATGCACAGATTAACTTCACTGTGCCTCTTTTTACTGTGACCATGGCAATAATGTCCTGCTGAAATAAAATTGCAATCTTTTTGTATGTGTGGCATTTGTTCTGCTCCAGTCAAGTCTTGGTAATGTTGCATGCACGTATGAACTTTTGACTTGCATACATTTTACAATTCAGTGATAATACTCCCAGAAGCATCATAACTTCCCTTCCTTTGGGGATTTATGACTTGACTCAGGTTGTTAGATCAATGTCAAAATGTAATGTTTGCAATTCTGTACTAATAAAGCTATTACATCTGTGGTTGTGAGGAGGTAAGGACATTTACAGTACGGTAAAGAAATGTATATAAGTATTGTTTTTTTTTTTTCGCTCGAGCAGCACAAAAAAGATGGACAGGTCTTTGAAGACACACATGAGAGGGAGCACAGAAGAAGTGATGAGAGAGGAAGTGACAGAAAGGGGGAGAAAAGTAGAGAGGGACAGAGTCACCATTACCCCTAATGGAGCAGGCTTCTCCAATGCTTTTCCCCCTGATTACACTAATGACCAATTTGAAGCAGCTTAAGAGCCACTTTTGAGTCTCTCTCTCTTTCTCTCCTTTTCTCCTCTTCCTCTCCATCCACTCTCTTTCTTGCTCTCCCTTATGCCTCGTCCCCCTTTCTTATCTCTCTTCTCTCTTGTTCTCGGTTGAGAGATGATATATCTACCTCTGTGTCTGTGTGTGTTCTCCAGCTAGCTGCCCATTCGTCTGTATCAAATATACAAAGTGCCGCACAGAGAGAGAAGAATATGGAGAGAGAGAAAGCAAGAGTGAGAATGGAAGAGAGGGGAAAGAGCAAAACACAATGAAAGAGGATCACAGAAAAAATTGTACACGGGAGTAGGTACAGCAGGAGGCAGACAGGAGTTTTCTAAAGCAAATATGCTAATATATCTTAGAGGCAAAGCTTTTCTGGATGCAGGAAGGACCTAATTGGTTGAGTTAGACATCAAGGGCTTCTGGAAATGTCCAATTAGGCAGCAAGAAGTCAAATTAAACTTGAATTATCCTTGGTCAAAATGTAAAAACAAGATATAAATAGAATTGTCTTGAAAGTTTAGTAATTCAAACTAACTGAGGTAACTAAAGTTGGTTTAAACTTGGCTGAAAGCTTCAGTTGCCTCTTTATTTGAAACAGGCTTATATTAAAACCAGACTAAGGCTGTCCTTGTCGCTGTAGGTTAAATACAACTATGAACTGCAACATCTCTGGTACAAGTTAGGTTGGGGGCGATTAATGGAGGGACTGCAGGGGGAAAGTGTCAACCGCCCCAGGGCCCACACTCAGTAGGGGATCCCTGCCCAGCTACTTTTTGCCTGGACTGCAGCAGCAGATGTCTGCAAGTGAGCAATGAAGTTACATTAGTCAGCCAAATTCCACGTGACCGATGTATTTTTTTTATCTAGCTAGGCAGTAAAATGGAGACAAAGTGCAAACTGGGTGCGTTAAAATGCAAGGAGTAAGAGAGTATGAAAAATTTTATTGCATCTACTTCTCATCTTGTTTGTTCATTCAACACAACTGCGATGAGATCATCAGTCTGACATTATGGCTAGCAGTACTACCCCGACAGTAATTAATGACATCACTAGCGTTGATCAAAGCAATCTTTCAAACCCTTGCCATGAAAAAACACACTGGAATTTACTGTCACAAGCAACTGGGAGGCACAAGCATGGAAAGTGATGATGTTTAGGACCGTTGCCCAGCCTATTGATGCTTCCAGCTGCAGTGGCAGCACACAACCTGGCCACCACCCTGGCAACCCAACCAACCCAAGGCTTCTCACCACTGAGGTAAGCTAAGAACAAGCATGGGATGTGTCAACCTGATTAGAAGGACAGCTATAATTATTTGCCATCCATATGACCAGAGGAAATGATGCTTCAATCTAGTATGGTATAATCAAATCAAATCAAGTCAAATCAAATCAAACTTTGTTTATATAGCACCTTTCATACATATTAAAATGCAACACAAAGTGCTTCACAGGATTTAAAAACAATATAAATCAAAATAAAGCAGCAATAAAAACCAATCCCTCCCACCCTCCGTATGTACCGACAGACCGGTGGACCCCACACCAAGGTAGGGAGTCCCCCAACCAGCCGGGCCAAGAGAGCCCGAGGACAGCGCCCTCTGCAACAGACCAGACACATCTCTCAGTATGGAGGACCTGCCGAGGAAACACTGGAATTAAAAAAATAAATAAATAAATATAGAATAATAAATAAATAAAATAAAATAAAATAAACATTTAAAAGAAGAAAAGTTCATAAGACAATAAGTAAAGTAAATAAAATAGTAAAATAATACAACATATAAAACATGAACATTGAATGAAATAAGATGAGTAAAGGAAATAAATAGTAAATAAACTATAAATGAAAGCTATAGATAAACTATAAATAAACTGAGTAAATGAAATAAATAGTAAATAGTCATGTCGTTAAAACATACAACTAAAATAAGATAAGAAGCCTGATTAAAGGAATGAGATAATCAAACATATCAATTAAAAGCCTGATTAAAAAAGTGAGTCTTGAGCCTCTTTTTAAAAACATCAACAGTCTCTGCGGCCCTGAGGTTCTCCGGCAGGCTGTTCCACAGTCGGAGGCCATAATGACTAAAAGCCGCCTCCCCATGTGTTTTAGTTCTTACTTTTGGTATGGTTAAGAGGCCGGAGCCGGAGGACCTCAGGGTCCGCGAGGGTTGATATGGTAAAAGTAGGTCAGATAAATGAGAAGGCCCGAGACCGTTAAGACATTTAAAAACTAATAAAAGAACCTCAAAATCTATCCTGAAACGCACGGGGAGCCAATGCAGCGATTTTAAAACTGGTGTAATGTGCTCCCGCCCTCTGGTCCTCGTCAGCACGCGAGCGGCTGAGTTCTGTAGTAATTGAAAATTTGAGATTCTCTTTTTGGGAAGACCGGAGAGCAGGGCATTACAATAATCTAAGCGACAAGAGATAAAAGCATGCGTCAGCACCTCCGTGCTGGCCTGAGAGAGAAACGGGCGGACTCTGGCTATATTCTTAAGATGGTAAAAACCTATCTTTGTTATATTTTTGATGTGTGGAGTAAAAGTAAGCTCAGAGTCAAAAATCACGCCCAGACTTTTTACAGAATGTGTTGGTTTCAGATCTTGTAGTTTTGGTAAAAGTTTCTCTCTCTGGCCTTCAGGACCAATGACTAAGACCTCTGTTTTGTCCTGATTGAGCTGAAGGAAATTTTCTGCCATCCATGACTTGATGTCTAAAATACAGTTAAAAAGGGTATCAATTGGCCCTGTGTCGTCAGGAGACAGGGCAATGTACAGTTGCGTATCATCAGCATAACTATGGAAGCTGATGCCGTGCCTCCTGATGACATCCCCGAGGGGTAGCATGTAAAGATTAAAAAGAGTTGGACCTAAAATTGACCCCTGGGGAACCCCACACTTGATCTCATGGGTACCTGAGGAACATGCATCCCAACTTACAAAGAAGTGTCGGTCAGTGAGGTATGAGACAAACCAGTTAAAAGCAGTACCTGAGAGGCCGACCAGGTGCCTCAGTCTGTTTAATAAAATGTGATGGTCTACTGTATCGAAGGCGGCAGTTAGATCCAGTAGTACCAAGACTGTGAGCTTGTGTTTATCTAAGTTGCATCTGATATCATTTAGAATCTTTAAAAGGGCTGTCTTGGTACTGTGGTTCATCCTAAAACCAGACTGATACCTTTCTAAAATGTTCTTTTTGTTTAAAAAATCATTTACTTGGTTAAAAACCAGTTTTTCTAAAATTTTACTTAAAAAAGGTAAGTTGGATACAGGTCGGTAGTTATTAAGAATATTGGGGTCTAAATTGCTCTTCTTCAGAAGGGGCTTCACCATCGCTGTTTTAAAGGAGGCGGGGAAGACACCTGTCAGAAGAGAGCAATTCACCATGTATAACAGCTGTTCCTCAAAGAACCCACAGAGCATTTTAAAAAATGGTGTGGGAATTGGATCTAAAAGGCAGGTTGTGGGGTTTACCTGGGAGAAAACTCGACCAAGTGTCCTTGCGTCAACCAGGGCAAAACTCTCCAGTGTTTCCTCAGGTAATACCTGTGATCCAGACGTATTGGTAGTTAAAACCTGTTGAGATAAAAGACTGGATCTGATGTTATCAATTTTGCGCCTGAAGTGGTCTGCAAAGTCTTCACGCAGGTTATTTGTTATTGTCTTATGAGGTCTGTTAAAATTACTGTTTATTAAAAGATCAATTGTGGAGAAGAGAAATTTGGGATTTTTTTTTGTGGTCAGAGATTAGCTTTTTGAAGTGAGAAATTCTTGCCTGTTTAATGGTGTTATTGTAAGTTTTGAGGTGATGACGTAAAATTTCATAGTGGACTGTCAGTTTTGATTTTCTCCATTTCCTCTCAGCACTCCTGCAGTTTCTTTTCAGATACTTAATATCTTCATTTCTCCACGGAGGTGTAGGTTTTTTCCTAATTGTTTTTGTTAAAAGAGGAGCCACTGAGTCCAGCATTGACTTCAGATTACTGTTAAAATTGTCAACGATAAAATCACAGGGTGCTGGTAAAATCTCTGCAGGAGTGCTCTGTAAAATCTGGATAAAATTTGCAGCCACTTCAGGAGTTAGGTAGCGTTTCCTCACTATTCTCACTGGTGCCTCCCGCTGAATAAAACTGGCGATGTTAAAAAACACACGAGTGATCGGACACAGCCAGATCCACAACACACTGCATGAAAAGTCACATTTCCAGCAATTTCCGTTACTGTAAATTGCCGTGGAAGTTCTCCCTCAGCCACTGTGACCATGAGGTTTTAAAATGCAAATGTAAATGCTGCAAAGCTATACAAATGCAAATTGAGATTTTGTGTGTGTGTGTGTGTGTGTGTGTGTGTGTGTGTGTGTGTGTGTGTGTGTGTGTGTGTGTTCTGTGCCTACAGAATACAAAGATTTTTTTTTTTCATGAGGATTTAAAAGTGTGTTCAAATAATTTTATAGGTTACATACAGGATAAGTGTCCTGACTCTCAAAGGTCTTTAATTTTCCACTTAATTTTTTGGCATTTTGCCACCACAACACCAGGTGAACAATGCTTGTGTGATTAGCTTGCAAAATTCCAGCAGAGTAAGTCCACTGATGATTCTTTAAGTAGGAATAAAAAGGGAACACACCAAAGTAACTTTTCTTTTTTTTATTTTTGATGATGTCACTTCAGAAAATCAATTTAGAAAATCAAAGTACCTAACAAAATCACAGCATGTTTTTCATTTACGCAACAAAAATGGTCTCGCGAGAAATTCCGAGAGCGCGACCTCGCATATGATTGGACGCCTCCTCTGACGCAATGACGTCGGCAGAAAACGACCTCGGCGCGTTTGTGAACACGAATCGAGCTTGGATTACAACAGTTACGTTTCGGGTCCTGCTAAACTTTAACTCTGTTCATACAATGGCCGGACGTCGTCTTCAGTTCATCCCAGAAGGCAGTCCTCTGCGACGAGTGGACGGCCTGGCTGCGGAGCGACCATATCCAGAAAGTCCAAACAATTTAGAGAAGAAACTGCTGTGCGCCTTCAGTGGATTGTCTCGGCTGCTAACGCAGCTGATGGCGCAGTTGGCGAGGAGAATGGCCGCGACAAAAGCCAGACTGCTCGCTCTGGAGGAGCAGCCCCGACCGAACTGCAGCTGCGGAGACGAAGAGACGGGTGCGCAAGTTACGTAAGTAACGTTAGCATTTAGTACCACATTGTGCAGTTTTTAGGGCGCCAAACCTTTATTATTCTTATTGCACTACGTTCTGAATGTTTGGTAATCGTTCACGTTACATTTAACATTACAATGTATTTTGTATTTTAAAGGAAAAGGTGCGACGTCTGCACGGACACGACAGGCGATATGAACCTGAGCAGGGGTAAGTTAATAAAATACACAGGAAATATTCTGCAGAATATAAGTAAACGTAAACGTTGCATGACCTGTACTTTTTGTGTTTTACAGACTAAACTCGCCCCACAACGAAACGGTGACGTCATATTTGATGGCGACTTTAACTGGGAGTCCAGACATGGATGGTGTGGACAGCAGTCTTTTAAACCCTTTCTGTTGTTTCTTGTTGTTGTTTTTACTGAAGCCTGTCTTAATTATTTCAAACCAATATATATTTTCTTCCAGTGGCCTGTAAGACATATTATGAGATGGTGTGGAGGAGCTCACCTGCTCAGGTTCATATCGCCTGTCGTGTCCGTCACTATTGTGCAGACGTCGCACCTTTTCCTTTAAAATACAAAATACATTGTAATGTTAAATGTAACGTGAACAATTACCAAACGTTCGTAACGTAGTGCAATAAGAATAATAAAGGTTTGGCGCCCTAAAAACTGCACAATGTGGTACTAAATGCTAACGTAACTTACGCAACTTACGCACCCGTCTCTTCGTCTCCGCAGCTGCAGTTCGGTCGGGGCTGCTCCTCCAGAGCGAGCAGTCTGGCTTTTATCACGGCCATTCTCCTCGCCAACTGCGCCATCAGCTGCGTTAGCAGCCGAGACAGTCCACTGAAGACGCTCAGCAGTTTCTTCTCTAAATTGTTTGGACTTTCTGGATATGGTCGCTCCGCAGCCAGGCCGTCCACTCTGCCTTCTGGGATGAACTGAAGACGACGTCCGACCATTGTATGAACATAGTTAAAGTTACCAGGACCCGAAACGTAACTGTTGTAATCCAAGCTCGATTCGCGTTCACAGACGCGCCGAGGTCATTTTCTGCCGACGTCATTGCGTCAGAGGAGGCGTCCAATCATATGCGAGGTCGCGCTCTTGGAATTTCTCGCGAGACCATTTTTGTTGCGTAAATGAAAAACATGCTGTGATTTTGTTTGGTACTTTGATTTTCTAAATGGATTTTCTAAAGTGACATCATCGAAAATAAAAAAAAGAAAAGTTACTTTGGTGTGTCCCTTTTTATTCCTACTTAAAGAATCATCAGTGGACTGCTGGAATTTTGCAAGCTAATCACACAAGCATTGTTCATCTGGTGTTGAGGTGGCAAAATGCGAAAAATTGTGACCACTGTCCAAGAACTGTAGATGCTTTAATTTTCACAATTTTGATTTAGCAATTTAAGTGGAAAATTAAAGACCTTTGAGAGTCAGGACACTTATCCTGTATGTAACCTATAAAATTATTTGAACACACTTTTAAATCCTCATGAAAAAAAAAAAAAAAAATCTTTGTATTCTGTAGGCACAGAACACACACACACACACACACACACACACACACACACACACACACACACACACACACAATTTGCATTTGTATAGCTTTGCAGCATTTACATTTGCATTTTAACACCTCATGGTCACAGTGGCTGAGGGAGAATTTCCACGGCAATTTACAGTGACGGAAATTGCCGGAAATGTGACTTTTCATGCAGTGAAACATCATTTAGATGAAGACTTTGTGAAGGAGTGCCTTGTTGTTGCTGAAGAGCTGAGACCAACAGACAAAGCAAGATTGCTCGAAAAAGTCTGTTTGTCTGAAATAATTCATAGAGTTTAAGAGAAAACTTGATGTGGAAACTCAGTGTTTTCAAGTATCTGTGTGCTTTGGCTTTCATGGTGAAGGTACCAAATTCCTCTCAGAGCTGAACCTCAAGCTCCAGCCAACATCTCAGCTCTCTGCTTTTAAATGTGAAATTATTTGAAGCAAAACTAAAGCTCTAGCAAGTGCAACTGAAAAGAGGAAACACTGTGTATTTTCCCACTCTGCAAACCCCTTCTATGACATCTGTAGATGGTGGTGAGTCTGAAAACTCCTTCAGGCATTTGGAGAGAAGTTCTGGGACACGTTTGCTGTTTAATGTGGAACCAGCCAATGAGCCAGACAACCTGCAACATGAAATCATTGAGTTGCAAAGCAACAGCTTAAGACTGTGAGCAGTTCTTTTCATCATCACTGCCATTCGGCATCAGATGCCTTGCAAAGCAGTCCAGAAATCTCCTGAACTTTGCAGGGCTGAACAGCCAAATGAGCATGTGTGTAATAGGCTTAAACACTGCTGTGGATCTCATTGACGCCACTATGAAACAGATCTAAGAATTATGCATGGATGAGGCCTTTGACACAATGGAGAGGAGCGCTAAAAAGAGTTTCTGGAGAAAGAGAAAGTCATTTTGATGCAGAGGATGACCAAATCCACAACAGTAGAAGTCATTTTAAAGTTTATTCATAGACTTCTTAATTTGATCATGTGTAAGGAAGACCTCTCCCTGTTGTCTGAATTTTACTGTTGATGCAAATGCATGTTTACCTCTTATATTTATTAATCCAATATAATTTATATCATCGATTCCCTCATCAACAGTGTCGTATTCACCACTATGCTGTTTTCAGTCACCAGTTAACTGCACAAATTGTGGTTGTTCTACTTTGTGGTCTTTTTGGTTAAACGTTAAGCTACAGTCAGTATAACTTGACGCCTCTGACATTGTTTCAAATTAAAAGCCTTTCAGTGGCTTAAAAGACATAATCTTTCCCTATGTAAAATATCTTAAGCAAGTATTGAGTTTCACTGAAAAGAGCTTAACACTGATCAAGAGAATGGCGAAGTTGAAGCGATTAGAATTGATTAGTGAACAAAAACAACATTTCCATTAAAAAGAGAAACTCAGAGCAACAAAGCAACAAGACTTGACTTTATTTGTATTTATCACGGAAACATGCATTATGCTGATTTACCATTTTCGCCGTTGTAGTACAGGTTGTCTGGACTGTGAAACAAGCATAGTATGTTTTTTTTTGGTTTGTCTGTTTTCCCCTCACAGTGGCACCCATTTATACAGGGAGTCTGACTGATTTAGGGGCCCACAGCTAGACAGGGACCCAGGATCACACTTGGGATCAAATGTGTTTAGTGTTTCAGGACCTTGAATTGGAACGTTGGAACAACTCAACGACTTAAACCCCCATCTTGTGATACCATGGCACAAAAGAGTTTGCAAGTCTTTCACTTCAGATTTAAGTATTCAGTCAGTCTTTGTTGAATTACCTTTGAATTAGACTGCCAAGAAGAAGAAGTTCAAGTTCAGCAGCCATGGAGTACTGAGCTGGAGGCCAAGAGTTAAGTTCTAATGTACACATTAGTCATACTGTTTGCTCTGCTGACAAGACAAATCCAGTTTATGATATTAGCTCTGTCCTCTTTTAACCTTTCTCATTTTTGACTCAGCAAAAATGTGTTACTTCAGTTTTCCACTGGAAAATGACAGACTAGCATAGGCAGATGGAATTGGTCTTGAAGGAAGCGGTCCTAAAGTTGCCTGATAGAGGAGAGCTGCGAGAGAGGGACACCGGGATAAGAAATGAAATTAGAAGAGAAGCAGAGAAGGAGCTGGGTGACAGAGATGGGTGTCTTTGTGCAGATAGCACAGACTGAGACTGCAGTCACCTGCAGCATGAAACAAGCTCCTAGCACACACAGAGAGAAAGGGGGAACAGAGGATGAAAGGGAAGGAAAGAAGGCCACAGTGTGAAGAAGAATGCAACTCTTTATTTATCCCTCATTGAGGAAATTCAATTTTGAAATAAGAAATCCAGAAATGTGTATTTGCATTGGAAAAAAGGAAAATTGTTTTCTGCTTGTTTTGGACTCCAGTCAGTTAATAGGGCCACTAGCTGCATGGCTAAATGAGCTAATTAACTAATGGCACCTAGTAGCTACTGCCACAGTAAGCTAAAGCAAAGAATATAGTGAGCAGTAGTTAGTGCTTACTCAGGTGACATACATGCATGCCCCCATTTGTTTTGGCGCAACCTTGACAGGTGGTCAATCTTTACACATTATACTTTTAAACTGGCCCAAACTCTGTGCAGCATTGTCCATTCGAAGCTTCTCAATTAGCATTCTATTTCAATTCATATTGCTCACAACCATTATGTACACACACCAGCTCATGCTGCAGCGTGACACTTCCCTCAAGCTCTGTGCCAGATATGTCAGCAATAGAGTAATGACACACCCAAGACACGTGGTATCGTCACGCACTAGGTGAGCTTCTTCTGCCAGAAAAGGAAGGAAAACCTTTCAGTTCTCTCTCCTCCTGTCTTCGGTGTCTTCTCTCATTTCTGTCATTCTGAGAGTCACTCCGTTTTGCTCATGTTACCCTCAGTGTCTTTCTCTACTTCTTTGACTAGAAGTAGTTTGAGAAACTATTCAGGATTTTTTTTTCTAATTTATTTTGACTCTCATTTTGCCGTCACATTGTTGCCGTCCTACTTGATCATTCTCAAATTTGTGTACCTTACATTCAGTTCCTATCTGAAATAATAATAATGAAAAGAATACAAATAGCAACAACAGAAATTACCTGTCCTTTTAAATGTCCATGCCCTGATCAGCAGTGGACACTTAATTTATTAGCCTTTATTAGCTGTACTGAGTGGAATGGTTGTAGGGATGGTGGTGAGGTCTCTCAGTTTGCTGGTCCAAATTTTTGTAACTTTTACAATTGTAACATTCACTCTCACTTAATACAGTGATTGTCCAAATGAATAACTTGGTGGGTTTGATCTTTCTCTCACTCTCTTTTTATTCTTGACGCAACTATTTCTGTCACTTTTCATGTGATCATCCAAGTGCAACACTATATGTTATCCCTGTATTAAAACAATATCACATCTCCTCTTTCAGAATTTCCCCTCACAGGATGAATAAAGGAATATTGAATTTCGCTGTGTCTGACAGGTACAAACAGGAGGTCAAACGGCACATACAAACTACCTCTCTTCAAACATAACCTAACAGTCCGTTTCAATTATACGAATCAAAATATCTGCTTTTGGAGCACACTCAAAACACAGAGTAAACATGCCCTCACATTTCTATCAGTTACAGATATGTGTCTTTTGGTTCCATAGAGCACTTGTGTAATAATTACACAAATAACACAATTTAAAATTAAATGCTACATGATTGTGTTTTTTTACAGAGTGTAGACAGATTCATGTCTCTACATCTTGCTAGTTTGGCCTCTGGATGAGATTGCTGACCTGCAGGAGAGGAGACCTGGAATATTTAGGGTTCAAGCCCGGAAGGAATCAAACTCAATTGGCTATTATTAGACAAATAACTGGAAATGATGTGCCGGTACTTCCCAAGAAATATGAGCCCAATCTGCCAAAAGGTGGTTTTCGGAGAGGGCAGGCACTTCACACTGTAAGTCCAATTGACTTGATATTGGACACACAAGTCTAGCTTAATGTACACAAGCCTGATGGACCATTAATCCATGACAGATTTCCCACTTTTTTTTTTCTTTTTTTTTTGAGAAACTGTAATATGAATAGAACTTGTTTGATTTTTACTGTATCAAGCATCAGGGAGCTAAGATAAATGTTTAAAAAATGAACAAGATCAATTGAAAAGACATGGCAACATCAACCAAAAAACTTTGCAAGGGCTGGAACTTATCAGAAAAATGGCCCTGTTAATAATTTGTCCAATCACCATTAATCTACATAGATATTTTTGGGCCATGATTGGGAATAGACCTACTGAAGCATAAAATCTGAAGTGCCATGTTGATTGGTGCAAGTAGACGTTGCCTAGCACATATTTGCTCATAACTCACGATGTATCTGCTCATTAAACTCACTGGGGACATTCTGTCATACCTCCTGAACATTGAGCATTCAACTGAAGTTTCCTTCAAATCCAGTGAAGGAGGGACAAATAGCAGTACTTTGAGTCCGTGATTATTGAAATGCTGCAGACTTTGTGATGAATCGAGTGTGTGATTAGTCTCACTGCTTCTTTAAACAGAATGAAACTGGCTGAACTGACTTTGCTCACTGTCATGAAGCCTTAAATCTGCTGGTTGCTGCTCATGGCTTTAACTTT